>NC_132891.1:23260665-23560665 GCF_030463535.1 Salminus brasiliensis | reverse complement strand
CTACTATCTGTCTGCAAGTGTGTAACAGGTTGGTGAGCATTCAGTTTCTATACATGTATTGACTTTCTTTTTTGTGTTACAGGTTCTCAAGAAGTCCATTAACCTCTTCTTCTCCCCGAAGGTGTATCCTTCTAACAAATATTTTCATCTGCAACTGTGTGTGGTTCGCTGTCCATCATTCTGCAACTCTGTAACAGGTAAGTGATCATTCAGTGTCTATACATATATTGCCTTTTTGATGTCTTACAGGCTTTCAGGACCAATGGCTCCCCCCTTCCTGATGGTCCATACAGTCAACAAGGTTCTGTCCATTGCAACTGTTTGTGGTTCGCTATTAATCTGTCTGCAAGTGTGTAACAGGTAAGTCATCATTCAGTTTCTATACATGTATTGACTTTCTTTGTTTGTCTTACAGGTTTTATGGACAGCATAACCGCCTCCCTCCCTTCCTGATGGAGGATCTGTCCTTCAAGGGTCTGTGCATCTGCAACTGTGTGTGAGTCGCTACTATCTGTCTGCAAGTGTGTAACAGGTAGGGGATCATTAAGTTTCTAAACATGTATTGACTTTCTTTTTTGTGTTACAGATTCTCAAGAAGTTCATCAACCTCTTGTTCTCCCTGAAGTTGTGTCCTTCTTGCAGATATTTTCATCTGTAACTGTGTGTGGTTCGCTGTCCATCATTCTGCATCTCTGTAACAGGTAAGTGATCATTCAGTGTCTATACATGTATTGCCTTTTTGTTGTCTTACAGGCTTTCAGGACCAATGGCTCCCCACTTCCTGATGTTGCATACAGCCAACAAGGGACTGTCCATTGCAACTGTGTGTGGCTCGCTATCAATCTGTATGCAAGTGTGTAACAGGTAGGTGATCATTCAGTTTCTATACATGTATTGCCTTTTTGTTGTCTTTCAGGCTTTTAAGAACAAAGGCTCCCCCCTTCCTGATGGTGCATTCGCTGTCCATCATTCTGCAACTCTGTAACAGGTAAGTGATCATTCAGTGTCTATACATGTATTGCCTTTTTGTTGTCTTACAGGCTTTCAGGACCAATGGCTCCCACCTTCCTGATGGTGCATACAGTCAAAAAGTCTCTGTCCATTGCAACTGTGTGTGGCTCGCTATCAATCTGTCTGCAAGTGTGTAACAGGTAGGTGATCATTCAGTTTCTATACATGTATTGCCTTTTTGTTGTCTTTCAGGCTTTTAAGACCAAAGGCTCCCCCCTTCCTGATGGTGCATTCAGCCAACAAGTGTCTGTCCATTGCAACTGTGTGTGGCTCGCTATCAATCTTTCTGCAAGTGTGTAACAGGTTGGTGATCATTCAGTTTCTATACATGTATTGACTTTCTTTTTTGTGTTACAGGTTCTGAAGAAGTCCATCAACCTCTTCTTCTCCCTGAAGGTGTATCCTTCTAACAAATACATTTTCATCTGCAACTGTGTATGGTTCGCTGTCCATCATTCTGCAACTCTGTAACAGGTAAGTGATCATTCAGTCTATATACATGTATTGCCCTTTTGTTGTCTTACAGGCTTTCAAGACCAATGGCTCCCCCCTTCCTGATGGTCCATTGCAACTGTGTGTGACTCGCTATCAATCTGTCTGCAAGTGTGTATCAGGTTGGTGATCATTCAGTTTCTATACTTGTATTGACATTCTTTGTTTCTCTTACAGGTTTTTCGGACAGCATGACCGCCTCCCTCCCTTCCTGATGGAGGATCTGTCCTTCAAGAGTCTGTGCATCTGCAACTGTGTGTGAGTTGCTACTATCTGTCCGCAAGTGTGTAACAGGTTGGTGATCATTCAGTTTCTATACATGTATTGACTTTCTTTTTTCTGTTACAGGTTCTCAAGAAGTTCATCAACCTCTTGTTCTTCCTGAAGTTGTGTCGTTCTAACAAATATTTTCATCTGTAACTGTATGTGGTTCGCTGTCCATCATTCTGCAACTCTGTAACAGGTAAGTGATCATTCACTGTCTATACATGTATTGCCTTTTTATTGTCTTACAGCCTTTCAGGACCAATGGCTCCCCCCTTCCTGATGGTCCATATAGTCAACAAGGGTCTGTCCATTGCAACTGTGTGTGGCTCGCTATTAATCTGTCTGCAAGTGTGTAACAGGTAGGTGATCATTCAGTTTCTATACATGTATTGCCTTTTTATTGTGTTACAGGTTTTCAAGACCAATTGCTCCCCCCTTCCTGATGGTGCATTCAGTCAACAAGTTTCTGTCTATTGCAAGTGTGTGTGGCTCGCTATCAATCTGTCTGCAAGTGTGTAACAGGTAGGTCATCATTCAGTTTCTATACATGTATTGACTTTCTTTGTTTGCCTTACAGGTTTTTCGGACAGCATGACCGCCTCCCTCCCTTCCTATTGGTGGATCTGTCCTTCAAGGGTCTTTGCATCTGCAACTGTGTGTGGCTCGCTATTAATCTGTCTGCAAGTGTGTAACAGGTTGGTCATCATTCAGTTTCTATACATGTATTGACTTTCTTTTTTGTGTTACACATTCTCAAGAAGTTCATCAACCTCTTGTTCTCCCTGAAGTTGTGTCCTTCTTACAGATATTTTCATCTGTAACTGTGTGTGGTTCGCTGTCCATCATTCTGCAACTCTGTAACAAGTAAGTGATCATTCAGTGTCTATACATATATTGCCTTTTTGATGTCTTACAGGCTTTCAGGACCAATGGCTCCCCACTTCCTGATGGTCCATACAGTCAACAAAGTTCTGTCCATTGCAACTGTGTGTGGCTTGCTATTAATCTGTCTGCAAGTGTGTAACAGGTAGGTCATCATTCAGTTTCTATACATTTATTGACTTTCTTTGTTTGTCTTACAGGTTTTTCGGAAAGCATGACCGCCTCATTCAGTGTCTATACATGTATTGCCTTTTTGTTGTCTTAGAGGCTTTTAGAACCAACGGCTCCCACCTTCCTGATGTTGCACACAGACAACAATGGTCTGTCCATTGCAACTGTTTGTGGCTCGCTATTAATCTTTCTGCAAGTGTGTAACAGGTAGGTCATCATTCAGTTTCTATACATGTATTGACTTTCTTTGTTTGTCTTACAGGTTTTACGGACAGCATGACCGCCTCCCTCCCTTCCTGATGGAGGATCTGTCCTTCAAGGGTCTGTGCATCTGCAACTGTGTGTGGCTCGCTATTAATCTGTCTGCAAGTGTGTAACAGGTAGGTCATCATTCAGTTTCTATACATGTATTGACTTTCTTTTTCTCTTACAGGTTTTTCGGACAGCATGACCGCCTCCCTCCCTTCCTGATGGAGGATCTGTCCTTCAAGAGTCTGTGCATCTGCAACTGTGTGTGAGTTGCTACTATCTGTCCGCAAGTGTGTAACAGGTTGGTGATCATTCAGTTTCTATACATGTATTGACTTTCTTTTTTCTGTTACAGGTTCTCAAGAAGTTCATCAACCTCTTGTGCTCCCTGAAGTTGTGTCGTTCTAACAAATATTTTCATCAGTTTCTATACATGTACATGTACATGTATTCAGTTTCTATACATGTATTGCCTTTTTGTTGTCTTACAGACTTTCAGGACCAGTGGCCCTCCCCTTCCTGATGGTCCATACAGTCAACAAGGGTTTGTCCATTGCAACTGTGTGTGTCTCGCTTCTATTTGTCTGCAAGTGTGTAACAGATAAGTCATCATTCAGTTTCTGTACATGTATTGACATTCTTTGTTTGTCTTACAGGTTTTTCAGACAGCATGACTGCCTCCCTCCGTTCCTGATGTTGGATCTGTCCTTCAAGGGTCTGTGCATCTTCAACTATGTGTGAGTCGCTACTATCTGTCTGCAAGTGTGTAACAGGTTGGTGATCATTCAGTTTCTATACATGTATTGACTTTCTTTTTTGTGTTACAGATTCTCAAGAAGTTCATCAACCTCTTCTTCTCCCTGAAGGTGTATCCTCCAAATATTTTAATCTGTAACTGTGTGAGGTTTGATGTTCATTATTCTGCAACTCTGTAACAGGTAAGTGATCGTTCAGTGTCTATACATGTATTGCCTTTTTGTTGTCTTACAAGCTTTCAGAACCAACGGCTCCCACCTTCCTGATGTTGCACACAGACAACAACGGTCTGTCCATTGCAACTGTTTGTGGCTTGCTATTAATCTGTCTGCAAGTGTGTAACAGGTAGGTCATCATTCAGTTTCTATACATGTATTGACTTTCTTTGTTTGTCTTTCAGGTTTTTTGGACAGCATGACCGCCTCCCTCCCTTCCTGATGGAGGATCTGTCCTTCAAGGGTCTGTGCATCTGCAACTGTGTGTGGCTCGCTATTAATCTGTCTGCAAGTGTGTAACAGGTAGGTCATCATTCAGTTTCTATACATGTATTGACTTTCTTTTTCTCTTACAGGTTTTTCGGACAGCATGACCGCCTCCCTCCCTTCCTGATGGAGGATCTGTCCTTCAAGAGTCTGTGCATCTGCAACTGTGTGTGAGTTGCTACTATCTGTCCGCAAGTGTGTAACAGGTTGGTGATCATTCAGTTTCTATACATGTATTGACTTTCTTTTTTCTGTTACAGGTTCTCAAGAAGTTCATCAACCTCTTGTTCTCCCTGAAGTTGTGTCGTTCTAACAAATATTTTCATCAGTTTCTATACATGTACATGTACATGTATTCAGTTTCTATACATGTATTGCCTTTTTGTTGTCTTACAGACTTTCAGGACCAGTGGCCCTCCCCTTCCTGATGGTCCATACAGTCAACAAGGGTTTGTCCATTGCAACTGTGTGTGTCTCGCTACTATTTGTCTGCAAGTGTGTAACAGATAAGTCATCATTCAGTTTCTGTACATGTATTGACATTCTTTGTTTGTCTTACAGGTTTTTCAGACAGCATGACTGCCTCCCTCCGTTCCTGATGTTGGATCTGTCCTTCAAGGGTCTGTGCATCTTCAACTATGTGTGAGTCGCTACTATCTGTCTGCAAGTGTGTAACAGGTTGGTGATCATTCAGTTTCTATACATGTATTGACTTTCTTTTTTGTGTTACAGATTCTCAAGAAGTTCATCAACCTCTTCTTCTCCCTGAAGGTGTATCCTCCAAATATTTTAATCTGTAACTGTGTGAGGTTTGATGTTCATTATTCTGCAACTCTGTAACAGGTAAGTGATCGTTCAGTGTCTATACATGTATTGCCTTTTTGTTGTCTTACAAGCTTTCAGAACCAACGGCTCCCACCTTCCTGATGTTGCACACAGACAACAACGGTCTGTCCATTGCAACTGTTTGTGGCTTGCTATTAATCTGTCTGCAAGTGTGTAACAGGTAGGTCATCATTCAGTTTCTATACATGTATTGACTTTCTTTGTTTGTCTTTCAGGTTTTTTGGACAGCATGACCGCCTCCCTCCCTTCCTGATGGAGGATCTGTCCTTCAAGGGTCTGTGCATCTGCAACTGTGTGTGGCTCGCTATTAATCTGTCTGCAAGTGTGTAACAGGTAGGTCATCATTCAGTTTCTATACATGTATTGACTTTCTTTTTCTCTTACAGGTTTTTCGGACAGCATGACCGCCTCCCTCCCTTCCTGATGGAGGATCTGTCCTTCAAGAGTCTGTGCATCTGCAACTGTGTGTGAGTTGCTACTATCTGTCCGCAAGTGTGTAACAGGTTGGTGATCATTCAGTTTCTATACATGTATTGACTTTCTTTTTTCTGTTACAGGTTCTCAAGAAGTTCATCAACCTCTTGTTCTCCCTGAAGTTGTGTCGTTCTAACAAATATTTTCATCAGTTTCTATACATGTACATGTACATGTATTCAGTTTCTATACATGTATTGCCTTTTTGTTGTCTTACAGACTTTCAGGACCAGTGGCCCTCCCCTTCCTGATGGTCCATACAGTCAACCAGGGTTTGTCCATTGCAACTGTGTGTGTCTCGCTACTATTTGTCTGCAAGTGTGTAACAGATAAGTCATCATTCAGTTTCTGTACATGTATTGACATTCTTTGTTTGTCTTACAGGTTTTTCAGACAGCATGACTGCCTCCCTCCGTTCCTGATGTTGGATCTGTCCTTCAAGGGTCTGTGCATCTTCAACTATGTGTGAGTCGCTACTATCTGTCTGCAAGTGTGTAACAGGTTGGTGATCATTCAGTTTCTATACATGTATTGACTTTCTTTTTTGTGTTACAGATTCTCAAGAAGTTCATCAACCTCTTCTTCTCCCTGAAGGTGTATCCTCCAAATATTTTAATCTGTAACTGTGTGAGGTTTGATGTTCATTATTCTGCAACTCTGTAACAGGTAAGTGATCGTTCAGTGTCTATACATGTATTGCCTTTTTGTTGTCTTACAAGCTTTCAGAACCAACGGCTCCCACCTTCCTGATGTTGCACACAGACAACAACGGTCTGTCCATTGCAACTGTTTGTGGCTTGCTATTAATCTGTCTGCAAGTGTGTAACAGGTAGGTCATCATTCAGTTTCTATACATGTATTGACTTTCTTTGTTTGTCTTTCAGGTTTTTTGGACAGCATGACCGCCTCCCTCCCTTCCTGATGGAGGATCTGTCCTTCGAGGGTCTGTGCATCTGCAACTGTTTGTGGTTCGCTATTAATCTGTCTGCAAGTGTGTAACAGGTAGGTCATCATTCAGTTTCTATACATGTATTGACTTTCTTTGTTTGTCTTACAGGTTTTACGGACAGCATGACCGCCTCCCTCCCTTCCTGATGGAGGATCTGTCCTTCAAGGGTCTGTGCATCTGCAACTGTGTGTGGCTCGCTATTAATCTGTCTGCAAGTGTGTAACAGGTTGGTCATCATTCAGTTTCTATACATGTATTGACTTTCTTTTTTGTGTTACACATTCTCAAGAAGTTCATCAACCTCTTGTTCTCCCTGAATTTGTGTCCTTCTTACAGATATTTTCATCTGTAACTGTCTGTGGTTCGCTGTCCATCATTCTGCAACTCTGTAACAAGTAAGTGATCATTCAGTGTCTATACATATATTGCCTTTTTGATGTCTTACAGGCTTTCAGGACCAATGGCTCCCCACTTCCTGATGGTCCATACAGTCAACAAAGTTCTGTCCATTGCAACTGTGTGTGGCTCGCTATTAATCTGTCTGCAAGTGTGTAACAGGTAGGTCATCATTCAGTTTCTATACATTTATTGACTTTCTTTGTTTGTCTTACAGGTTTTACGGACAGCATGACCGCCTCCCTCCCTTCCTGATGGAGGATCTGTCCTTCAATGGTCTGTGCATCTGCAACTGTGTGTGGCTCGCTATTAATCTGTCTGCAAGTGTGTAACAGGTAGGTGATCATTCAGTTTCTATACATGTATTGCCTTTTTGTTGTCTTACAGGCTTTCAGGACCAATGGCTCCCACCTTCCTGATGGTGCATACAGTCAACAAGTCTCTGTCCATTGCAACTGTGTGTGGCTCGCTATCAATCTGTCTGCAAGTGTGTAACAGGTAGGTGATCATTCAGTTTCTATAAATGTATTGCCTTTTTGTTGTCTTACAGACTTTCAAGACCAATGGCTCCCCCCTTCCTGATAGTGCATTCGCTGTCCATCATTCTGCAACTCTGTAACAGGTAAGTGATCATTCAGTGTCTATACATATATTGCCTTTTTGTTGTCTTACAGGCTTTCAGGACCAATGGCTCCCACCTTCCTGATGGTGCATACAGTCAAAAAGTGTCTGTCCATTGCAACTGTGTGTGGCTCGCTATCAATCTATCTGCAAGTGTGTAACAGGTTGGTGATCATTCAGTTTCTATACATGTATTGCCTTTTTGTTGTCTTTCAGGCTTTTAAGACCAAAGGCTCCCCCCTTCCTGATGGTGCATTCAGCCAACAAGTGTCTGTCCATTGCAACTGTGTGTGGCTCGCTATCAATCTTTCTGTAAGTGTGTAACAGGTTGGTGATCATTCAGTTTCTATACATGTATTGACTTTCTTTTTTGTGTTACAGGTTCTGAAGAAGTCCATCAACCTCTTCTTCTCCCTGAAGGTGTATCCTTCTAACAAATACATTTTCATCTGCAACTGTGTATGGTTCGCTGTCCACCATTCTGCAACTCTGTAACAGGTAAGTGATCATTCAGTGTCTATACATGTATTGCCTTTTTGTTGTCTTACAGGCTTTCAGAACCAACGGCTCCCTCCTTCCTGATGTTGCACACAGACAACAACGGTCTGTCCATTGCAACTGTTTGTGGTTCGCTATTAATCTGTCTGCAAGTGTGTAACAGGTAAGTCATCATTCAGTTTCTATACATGTATTGACTTTCTTTGTTTGTCTTACAGGTTTTACGGACAGCATGACCGCCTCCCTCCCTTCCTGATGGAGGATCTGTCCTTCGAGGGTCTGTGCATCTGCAACTGTTTGTGGTTCGCTATTAATCTGTCTGCAAGTGTGTAACAGGTAGGTCATCATTCAGTTTCTGTACATGTATTGACATTCTTGGTTTGTCTTACAGGTTTTTCAGACAGCATGACTGCCTCCCTCCGTTCCTGATGTTGGATCTGTCCTTCAAGGGTCTGTGCATCTTCAACTATGTGTGAGTCGCTACTATCTGTCTGCAAGTGTGTAACAGGTTGGTGAGCATTCAGTTTCTATACATGTATTGACTTTCTTTTTTGTGTTACAGGTTCTCAAGAAGTCCATTAACCTCTTCTTCTCCCTGAAGGTGTATCCTTCTAACAAATATTTTCATCTGCAACTGTGTGTGGTTCGCTGTCCATCATTCTGCAACTCTGTAACAGGTAAGTGATCATTCAGTGTCTATACATATATTGCCTTTTTGATGTCTTACAGGCTTTCAGGACCAATGGCTCCCCCCTTCCTGATGGTCCATACAGTCAACAAGGTTCTGTCCATTGCAACTGTTTGTGGTTCGCTATTAATCTGTCTGCAAGTGTGTAACAGGTAAGTCATCATTCAGTTTCTATACATGTATTGACTTTCTTTGTTTGTCTTACAGGTTTTATGGACAGCATAACCGCCTCCCTCCCTTCCTGATGGAGGATCTGTCCTTCAAGGGTCTGTGCATCTGCAACTGTGTGTGAGTCGCTACTATCTGTCTGCAAGTGTGTAACAGGTAGGGGATCATTAAGTTTCTAAACATGTATTGACTTTCTTTTTTGTGTTACAGATTCTCAAGAAGTTCATCAACCTCTTGTTCTCCCTGAAGTTGTGTCCTTCTTGCAGATATTTTCATCTGTAACTGTGTGTGGTTCGCTGTCCATCATTCTGCATCTCTGTAACAGGTAAGTGATCATTCAGTGTCTATACATGTATTGCCTTTTTGTTGTCTTACAGGCTTTCAGGACCAATGGCTCCCCACTTCCTGATGTTGCATACAGCCAACAAGGGACTGTCCATTGGAACTGTGTGTGGCTCGCTATCAATCTGTATGCAAGTGTGTAACAGGTAGGTGATCATTCAGTTTCTATACATGTATTGCCTTTTTGTTGTCTTTCAGGCTTTTAAGAACAAAGGCTCCCCCCTTCCTGATGGTGCATTCGCTGTCCATCATTCTGCAACTCTGTAACAGGTAAGTGATCATTCAGTGTCTATACATGTATTGCCTTTTTGTTGTCTTACAGGCTTTCAGGACCAATGGCTCCCACCTTCCTGATGGTGCATACAGTCAAAAAGTCTCTGTCCATTGCAACTGTGTGTGGCTCGCTATCAATCTGTCTGCAAGTGTGTAACAGGTAGGTGATCATTCAGTTTCTATACATGTATTGCCTTTTTGTTGTCTTTCAGGCTTTTAAGACCAAAGGCTCCCCCCTTCCTGATGGTGCATTCAGCCAACAAGTGTCTGTCCATTGCAACTGTGTGTGGCTCGCTATCAATCTTTCTGCAAGTGTGTAACAGGTTGGTGATCATTCAGTTTCTATACATGTATTGACTTTCTTTTTTGTGTTACAGGTTCTGAAGAAGTCCATCAACCTCTTCTTCTCACTGAAGGTGTATCCTTCTAACAAATACATTTTCATCTGCAACTGTGTATGGTTCGCTGTCCATCATTCTGCAACTCTGTAACAGGTAAGTGATCATTCAGTCTATATACATGTATTGCCCTTTTGTTGTCTTACAGGCTTTCAAGACCAATGGCTCCCCCCTTCCTGATGGTCCATTGCAACTGTGTGTGACTCGCTATCAATCTGTCTGCAAGTGTGTATCAGGTTGGTGATCATTCAGTTTCTATACTTGTATTGACATTCTTTTTCTCTTACAGGTTTTTCGGACAGCATGACCGCCTCCCTCCCTTCCTGATGGAGGATCTGTCCTTCAAGAGTCTGTGCATCTGCAACTGTGTGTGAGTTGCTACTATCTGTCCGCAAGTGTGTAACAGGTTGGTGATCATTCAGTTTCTATACATGTATTGACTTTCTTTTTTCTGTTACAGGTTCTCAAGAAGTTCATCAACCTCTTGTTCTTCCTGAAGTTGTGTCGTTCTAACAAATATTTTCATCTGTAACTGTATGTGGTTCGCTGTCCATCATTCTGCAACTCTGTAACAGGTAAGTGATCATTCAGTGTCTATACATGTATTGCCTTTTTGATGTCTTACAGGCTTTCAGGACCAATGGCTCCCCACTTCCTGATGGTCCATACAGTCAACAAAGTTCTGTCCATTGCAACTGTGTGTGGCTTGCTATTAATCTGTCTGCAAGTGTGTAACAGGTAGGTCATCATTCAGTTTCTATACATTTATTGACTTTCTTTGTTTGTCTTACAGGTTTTTCGGAAAGCATGACCGCCTCATTCAGTGTCTATACATGTATTGCCTTTTTGTTGTCTTAGAGGCTTTTAGAACCAACGGCTCCCACCTTCCTGATGTTGCACACAGACAACAATGGTCTGTCCATTGCAACTGTTTGTGGCTCGCTATTAATCTTTCTGCAAGTGTGTAACAGGTAGGTCATCATTCAGTTTCTATACATGTATTGACTTTCTTTGTTTGTCTTACAGGTTTTACGGACAGCATGACTGCCTCCCTCCCTTCCTGATGGAGGATCTGTCCTTCAAGGGTCTGTGCATCTGCAACTGTTTGTGGCTCGCTATTAATCTGTCTGCAAGTGTGTAACAGGTAGGTCATCATTCAGTTTCTATACATGTATTGACTTTCTTTTTCTCTTACAGGTTTTTCGGACAGCATGACCGCCTCCCTCCCTTCCTGATGGAGGATCTGTCCTTCAAGAGTCTGTGCATCTGCAACTGTGTGTGAGTTGCTACTATCTGTCCGCAAGTGTGTAACAGGTTGGTGATCATTCAGTTTCTATACATGTATTGACTTTCTTTTTTCTGTTACAGGTTCTCAAGAAGTTCATCAACCTCTTGTTCTCCCTGAAGTTGTGTCGTTCTAACAAATATTTTCATCAGTTTCTATACATGTACATGTACATGTATTCAGTTTCTATACATGTATTGCCTTTTTGTTGTCTTACAGACTTTGAGGACCAGTGGCCCTCCCCTTCCTGATGGTCCATACAGTCAACAAGGGTTTGTCCATTGCAACTGTGTGTGTCTCGCTACTATCTGTCTGCAAGTGTGTAACAGATAAGTCATCATTCAGTTTCTGTACATGTATTGACATTCTTTGTTTGTCTTACAGGTTTTTCAGACAGCATGACTGCCTCCCTCCGTTCCTGATGTTGGATCTGTCCTTCAAGGGTCTGTGCATCTTCAACTATGTGTGAGTCGCTACTATCTGTCTGCAAGTGTGTAACAGGTTGGTGATCATTCAGTTTCTATACATGTATTGACTTTCTTTTTTGTGTTACAGATTCTCAAGAAGTTCATCAACCTCTTCTTCTCCCTGAAGGTGTATCCTCCAAATATTTTAATCTGTAACTGTGTGAGGTTTGATGTTCATTATTCTGCAACTCTGTAACAGGTAAGTGATCGTTCAGTTTCTATACATGTATTGCCTTTTTGTTGTCTTACAAGCTTTCAGAACCAACGGCTCCCACCTTCCTGATGTTGCACACAGACAACAACGGTCTGTCCATTGCAACTGTTTGTGGCTTGCTATTAATCTGTCTGCAAGTGTGTAACAGGTAGGTCATCATTCAGTTTCCATACATGTATTGACTTTCTTTGTTTGTCTTTCAGGTTTTTTGGACAGCATGACCGCCTCCCTCCCTTCCTGATGGAGGATCTGTCTTTCAAGAGTCTGTGCATCTGCAACTGTGTGTGGCTCGCTATTAATCTGTCTGCAAGTGTGTAACAGGTTGGTCATCATTCAGTTTCTATACATGTATTGACTTTCTTTTTTGTGTTACACATTCTCAAGAAGTTCATCAACCTCTTGTTCTCCCTGAAGTTGTGTCCTTCTTACAGATATTTTCATCTGTAACTGTCTGTGGTTCGCTGTCCATCATTCTGCAACTCTGTAACAAGTAAGTGATCATTCAGTGTCTATACATATATTGCCTTTTTGATGTCTTACAGGCTTTCAGGACCAATGGCTCCCCACTTCCTGATGGTCCATACAGTCAACAAAGTTCTGGCCATTGCAACTGTGTGTGGCTCGCTATTAATCTGTCTGCAAGTGTGTAACAGGTAGGTCATCATTCAGTTTCTATACATTTATTGACTTTCTTTGTTTGTCTTACAGGTTTTTCGGAAAGCATGACCGCCTCCCTCCCTTCCCGATGGAGGATCTGTCCTTCAAGAGTCTGTGCATCTGCAACTGTGTGTGAGTTGCTACTATCTGTTTGCAAGTGTGTAACAGGTTGGTCATCATTCAGTTTCTATACATGTATTGACTTTTTTTTTTGTGTTACACATTCTCAAGAAGTTCATCAACCTCTTGTTCTCCCTGAAGTTGTGTCCTTCTTACAGATATTTTCATCTGTAACTGTGTGTGGTTCGCTGTCCATCATTCTGCAACTCTGTAACAAGTAAGTGATCATTCAGTGTCTATACATATATTGCCTTTTTGATGTCTTACAGGCTTTCAGGACCAATGGCTCCCCACTTCCTGATGGTCCATACAGTCAACAAAGTTCTGTCCACTGCAACTGTGTGTGGCTCGCTATTAATCTGTCTGCAAGTGTGTAACAGGTAGGTCATCATTCAGTTTCTATACATTTATTGACTTTCTTTGTTTGTCTTACAGGTTTTTCGGAAAGCATGACCGCCTCCCTCCCTTCCCGATGGAGGATCTGTCCTTCAAGAGTCTGTGCATCTGCAACTGTGTGTGAGTTGCTACTATCTGTTTGCAAGTGTGTAACAGGTTGGTGATCATTCAGTTTCTATACATGTATTGACTTTCTTTTTTCTGTTACAGGTTCTCACGACGTCCATCAACCTCTTCTTCTCCCTGAAGGTGTATCCTTCTAACAAATATTCTCATCTGTAACTGTCTGTGGTTCGCTAACCATCATTCTGCAACTCTGTAACAGGTAAGTGATCATTCATTTCTATACATGTATTGCCTTTTTGTTGTCTTACAGGCTTTCAGAACCAACGGCTCCCACCTTCCTGATGTTGCACACAGACAACAACGATCTGTCCATTGCAACTGTTTGTGGCTTCCTATTAATCTGTCTGCAAGTGTGTAACAGGTAGGTCATCATTCAGTTTCTATACATGTATTGACTTTCTTTGTTTGTCTTACAGGTTTTTCGGACAACATGACCGCCTCCCTCTCTTCCTGATGGAGGATCTGTCCTTCGAGGGTCTGTGCAGCTGCAACTGTTTGTGGTTCGCTATTAATCTGTCTGCAAGTGTGTAACAGGTAGGTCATCATTCAGGTTCTATACATGTATTGACTTTCTTTGTTTGTCTTACAGGTTTTACGGACAGCATGACCGCCTCCCTCCCTTCCTGATGGAGGATCTGTCCTTCAAGGGTCTGTGCATCTGCAACTGTGTGTGGCTCGCTATTAATCTGTCTGCAAGTGTGTAACAGGTAGGTGATCATGCAGTTTCTATCCATGTATTGCCTTTTTGTTGTCTTACAGGCTTTCAGGACCAATGGCTCCCCCCTTCCTGATGGTGCATTCGCTGTCCATCATTCTGCAACTCTGTAACAGGTAAGTGATCATTCAGTGTCTATACATGTATTGCCTTTTTGTTGTCTTACAGGCTTTCAGGACCAATGGCTCCCACCTTCCTGATGGTGCATACAGTCAAAAAGTGTCTGTCCATTGCAACTGTGTGTGGCTCGCTTTCAATCTGTCTGCAAGTGTGTAACAGGTAGGTGATCATTCAGTTTCTATACATGTATTGCCTTTTGTTGTCTTTCAGGCTTTTAAGACCAAAGGCTCCCCCCTTCCTGATGGTGCATTCAGCCAACAAGTGTCTGTCCATTGCAACTGTGTGTGGCTCGCTATCAATCTTTCTGCAAGTGTGTAACAGGTTGGTGATCATTCAGTTTCTATACATGTATTGACTTTCTTTTTTGTGTTACAGGTTCTGAAGAAGTCCATCAACCTCTTCTTCTCCCTGAAGGTGTATCCTTCTAACAAATACATTTTCATCTGCAACTGTGTATGGTTCGCTGTCCATCATTCTGCAACTCTGTAACAGGTAAGTGATCATTCAGTCTATATACATGTATTGCCTTTTTGTTGTCTTACAGGCTTTCAAGACCAATGGCTCCCCCCTTCCTGATGGTCCATTGCAACTGTGTGTGACTCGCTATCAATCTGTCTGCAAGTGTGTAACAGGTTGGTGATCATTCAGTTTCTATACATGTATTGACATTCTTTGTTTGTCTTACAGGTTTTTCGGACAGCATGACCGCCTCCCTCCCTTCCTGATGGTGGATCTGTCCTTCAAGGGTCTGAGCATCTGAAACTATGTGTGAGTCGCTACTACCTGTCTGCAAGTGTGTAACAGGTTGGTGATCATTCAGTTTCTATACATGTATTGACTTTCTTTTTTGAGTTACAGGTCCTCAAGAAGTCCATCAACCTCTTGTTCTCCCTGAAGTTGTGTCGTTCTAACAAATATTTTCATCTGTAACTGTATGTGGTTCGCTGTCCATCATTCTGCAACTCTGTAACAGGTAAGTGATCATTCAGTGTCTATACATGTATTGCCTTTTTGTTGTCTTACAGGCTTTCAGGACCAATGGCTCCCACCTTCCTGATGGTGCATACAGTCAAAAAGTGTCTGTCCATTGCAACTGTGTGTGGCTCGCTATCAATCTGTCTGCAAGTGTGTAACAGGTAGGTGATCATTCAGTTTCTATACATGTATTGCCTTTTTGTTGTCTTTCAGGCTTTTAAGACCAAAGGCTCCCCCCTTCCTGATGGTGCATTCAGCCAACAAGTGTCTGTCCATTGCAACTGTGTGTGGCTCGCTATCAATCTTTCTGCAAGTGTGTAACAGGTAGGTGATCATTCAGTTTCTATACATGTATTGCCTTTTTGTTGTCTTACAGACTTTCAGGACCAGTGGCCCTCCCCTTCCTGATTGTCCATACAGTCAACAAGGGCTGTCCATTACAACTGTGTGTGGCTCGCTATTGATCTGTCTGCAAGTGTGTAACAGGTAGGTCATCATTCAGTTTCTATACATGTATTGACCTTCTTTGTTTGCCTTACAGGTTTTTCAGACAGCATGACCGCCTCCCTCCCTTCCTATTGGTGGATCTGTCCTTCAAGGGTCTGTGCATCTGCAACTGTGTGTGATTCGCTACTATCTGTCTGCAAGTGTGTAACAGGTAGGTTATCATTCAGTTTCTATACATGTATTGACTTTATTTTTTGTGTTACAGGTTGTTAAGAAGTTCATCAACCTCTTGTTCTCCCTGAAGGTGTATCCTTCTAACAAATATTCTCATCTGTAACTGTCTGTGGTTCGCTGACCATCATTCTGCAACTCTGTAACAGGTAAGTGATCATTCAGTGTCTATACATGTATTGCCTTTTTGTTGTCTTAGAGGCTTTTAGAACCAACGGCTCCCACCTTCCTGATGTTGCACACAGACAACAACGGTCTGTCCATTGCAACTGTTTGTGGCTCGCTATTAATCTTTCTGCAAGTGTGTAACAGGTAGGTCATCATTCAGTTTCTATACATGTATTGACTTTCTTTGTTTGTCTTACAGGTTTTACGGACAGCATGACCGCCTCCCTCCCTTCCTGATGGAGGATCTGTCCTTCAAGGGTCTGTGCATCTGCAATTGTGTGTGGCTCGCTATTAATCTGTCTGCATGTGTGTAACAGGTTGGTCATCATTCAGTTTCTATACATGTATTGCCTTTTTGTTGTCTTACAGACTTTCAGGACCAGTGGCCCTCCCCTTCCTGATGGTCCATACAGTCAACAAGGGTCTGTCCATTGCAACTGTGTGTGTCTCGCTACTATCTGTCTGCAAGTGTGTAACAGATAAGTCATCATTCAGTTTCTGTACATGTATTGACATTCTTTGTTTGTCTTACAGGTTTTTCAGACAGCATGACTGCCTCCCTCCGTTCCTGATGTTGGATCTGTCCTTCAAGGGTCTGTGCATCTTCAACTATGTGTGAGTCGCTACTATCTGTCTGCAAGTGTGTAACAGGTTGGTGAGCATTCAGTTTCTATACATGTACTGACTTTCTTTTTTGTGTTACAGGTTCTCAATTAGTCCATTAACCTCTTCTTCTCCCTGAAGGTGTATCCTTCTAACAAATATTTTCATCTGCAACTGTGTGTGGTTTGATGTTCATAATTCTGCAACTCTGTCACAGGTAAGTGATCATTCAGTGTCTATACATGTATTGCCTTTTTGTTGTCTTACAGGCTTTCAGGACCAGTGGCCCTCCCCTTCCTGATGGTCCATACAGTCAACAAGGGTCTGTCCATTGCAACTGTGTGTGTCTCGCTACTATCTGTCTGCAAGTGTGTAACAGATAAGTCATCATTCAGTTTCTGTACATGTATTGACATTCTTTGTTTGTCTTACAGGTTTTTCAGACAGCATGACTGCCTCCCTCCGTTCCTGATGTTGGATCTGTCCTTCAAGGGTCTGTGCATCTTCAACTATGTGTGAGTCGCTACTATCTGTCTGCAAGTGTGTAACAGGTTGGTGAGCATTCAGTTTCTATACATGTACTGACTTTCTTTTTTGTGTTACAGGTTCTCAATTAGTCCATTAACCTCTTCTTCTCCCTGAAGGTGTATCCTTCTAACAAATATTTTCATCTGAAAATAAGTGATCATTCAGTTTCTATACATGTATTGCCTTTTTGTTGTCTTATAGGCTTTCAGGACCAATGGCTCTCTCTCTTCCTGATGGTGCATACATCAGGAAGAGATCTTAACTTCAAGTCAACTGTGTGTGGCTCGCTATCTATCTTTCTGCAAGTGTGTAAGAGGTAGGTGGTCATTCAGTTTCTATACATGTATTTTCTTTTTTTTGTCTTACATGTTCATGACCCCATGAGCCCCTCCCTCCCTGACCATGCATCCAGCCACCACAGTCTGTCCATCTGCAGCTGTCTTGCTCGCTGTCTATTGTTCTGCAACTGCGTTAGAGTTAAGTGATCTTACAGTTTCAAAACCCGTATTGACTTTATTTGTTGTCTTACAGGTTCTGAGGATGTCATTATCCCCTCCCTCCTTGATGGTGCATCTGTCCATCAAGGGTCCATCCATCTTCACCTGTGTATGGCTCACTGTCTATCTGTGTGCAACTGTCTAACAGGTAGGTGATCCCCATCCTGATGGTAGATGTGGCCAACAAGGGTCTGTCCTTCTGCAACTGTTTGTTTTTTGCTTTATATCGGTCTGCTTCTGTGTAACACATAGGTGATCATAACGTTTCTATATATGTATTTTCATTTTTTTTTGTGTTACAGGTTCATACCCCCCCCCCACGTAATGGTGGATCCCAGCAACAAGGTTCAGACTGTTGTCAGTCCACCCACTGCTCCTGACTCAGTCCCAGTGATGAGCTCCATTGGTAGAGAGACCTCACTTCTGGTTCTGTGGTGGACCCTCTGCTCAGAACTCCATTAGGACATCTCCATTCCTACAGCCTGCAGCTAGGCCGAGAAATTAAGCAGCGCCTGTGCGAGGAGTGCAGCTGTCCCACTCGGAGTATGGAGGTCCAGATCGCAGAGGTCTTCAGCTCACCAACTGGGACAAGCTTCGCCCCTCACTTTGAACTGGACACAAGCAGAGAGCCACTGCCTAAGCAGCCCAAGAGGAAAAGAAGGAGGCGAAGACACTGAGATCAGGAAAAGCAGCAAACATGACTTTTAACTCCTTTTTACTATTTTAACTACTTTTCTTCTTCTTCTTTATCTTTTTATTATTATTATTATTATTATTATTATTATTGTTATTATTATTGTTGTGTACTTTTTTCCCTCATAACTGATGTACTGTCATGAACTTTGGCACAGAAATGTGCAATTGTGAAATATAAGATTAATAATAGAACTGTAAATTTTACATTAGGGTTCACACCTTAATCTATAAACCTAGCTCTTTGTTACTTTTTTTAACTTTTTATTTATTCTATTTATTGTTTCGTGTGTTTTTCTCTTTTAGTATAATACTTGTTAACGGTCTGTTTTTTTTTTTGTTACATGTCATACTTGCGTTGCTCTCACCAAGTAAAATTGTAACATAGTTGGCGGAATAAAGAGATTCTGAGATTTGGGGTTTACTGTGTAAAGTGGTCTGTTTTCATCTATTTCCAGAGGTGAAAAGTAACATTCCAAATTCTTTTATTACAGTAGTTTTAATAATGTATGAGGACATCACATATTTGGGTCTAGGTCATCTTCATTCATCTTTAATCAATTTCAAATGCATTAATAAAAGTCGATTAATCATCAGCTGCCAACAATGCCTCCCAAAACCTGTTAAATCTCTACTTTTTCAAACTGAGGATTAAATCTAATTAAATCTAAACTGGTTTATGCTGGTCTGGTTTGCTAGTGTATGCTATTTTTTTCTAGAAGGGCAGTTTCTCAAAGGTTTATAGTCTTTGCGATGCTCTTATACTATAACACCTGCTGGTGCGAGGTGCGTTCCACTGATGTGTCTCTGTGCATTTTCACCAATTAAATAGTAAATAAGCCTGTAAAAGAATTGATTGTCCATAAAATACTCTTATGAATTATTCACACTGGATTATGAATTCTTTCTAGAAAACAAGCAGTACATTCTATTACACCAAATACAATAATAAGTAATAAATACAATAAATGAAAGTCTAAATTAACTAAAATAATGACAATCACTTGTTAGTGTTACTTTTATGGTAATAGAAGGGAAGTGGTATTTTGAGGAAACAATATTTTGTAGACAACAGTAAACAATTATTTAATATTTAAATTTACTTTTGGTATTATATTATAAATGGATTATTCTATTATATATTTTCATTATGTAATATAACATTATAATATTGTTTTTATAAGCACAGTCTATACTTACCTGAAATATCGAGAGTCTCAACACCCAACTGAATGACATGTGGAAGAAGCGCCATGTAGCGATTATTATATGTCACTAACAGCTTCCTTGTATAAAGACTCAGCGCTTCTAGGTGTAAGTAGGTCAGACGGGCCGGTGCCGCGACACCTCTACCCCCCCCCCCCCCCCCGACTGTCCCATTGGTTAAAATATTGCACATGATAAATTGCCCATCTTCACACAGCTGTCATACTTATATGCCAGATTAAAATTTATGGAAAGATATTAATTGATCTTTACTGAGATGTTTTTATCTGAATAAAGTTTTGCTTTTATCATTTATAAATTATAATTTTGAACAGCTTCATATGGTCTATATGAAGCTGTTCAAAATTGTAATTTATAAATGATTCATCATTTTTATACAGATAACAGCTCTCACTGGAACACAGAACAGAGGAAAACAACTCAACACACTTTTAATCAACAATTATAAGACTTCAGTGGTTTCAGTGGTTAAAAATATTTGAATGTTTTTTCTGGTCTTTCAGGTCTTTTAATATTTAATTACTAAAGCAGAAGAAATCCTTACATTAATTAATAAGAAAAAAATGTAATTGTAATTGTTTTGAACTCCAAAGCGTCTGAACAAAAGACATCTAAAATACAAGAGGGTCTCTGGTAATTCTTGTTCCTCCAGCAGCAGCAGAGTCACTGGGTCAAACGAAACGAGCCTCTCATTTCTTTTATGATTGATACAGTCAGTTACAGATTCTGGCCGCTAGACGGCGACAAAGCGCCAATTACACGGGTGTTACTCCAGCAAGGGCAGACATATGTTTGTCGTAGCATCTCTGCTCGTTTCTGGTAAACATGTTATTTATAACTATATATTCAGTGCCAGCATTTAATAATTGAAAAACATCTGTTAAAAGCCATCACTGTTAATACATTTAAATTCATGTAAAATCATTGATTGAATAATTCAATATCAGTATAATTTAAAAATGTTAAAAATGATAAACACTGTGAGGGGAAAATACAGCGCTGATGTAATGTGGTTAAGTGACCAGCAGATGGCAAATATACCGTTTAATATCAGACTGAGTTAAACCTGTGTTAAAAGACCAGCAGCTGGAAAGCTCCAGTAGAAATCCTGATTTAATGATCATATAAATGATCAGGACAGACGAAGAGGTTCGTTAAGCAGGGTGACCAGACGCCCTCTTTTTACCGGACATGTTCTCTATTTGGGATGTGAAAAATGTGTGCGCATTTATTTCACATCTGTGTCTCTTTCTACAGTCACTACTCAGTCTGTGTGCGGATTTATACACTGGAGTTTAATATTAGAGAACAACACACAATTTCCTAAATGTCAAGGTCACAATGTAGTCCTATGTGAATTTGTCCTAACAGGAGTGAGCAGTATTTTAAACATATTTCATGAGTTGCATATATTCTAATGCACAGTATAAAAACGTAAATGAGGTTTTTGAAAAAGAACACTGATCAAAATTAGAGAACACTCTCAGACACCTGCAAATTGTTGGTGTTAATCTGGCACGTGGTGCTAATTTCCTTAATTATCTGACAAACCCTATTTAACTGGCAGCAAAACTTTCCTGTTTTCACTGACTTTGCAAGATGGAAAGCCGTTCCAAAGTGACTGAAACCCTCCGTCAGCAGGTTGTCAAGATGAAGGCCAAAAGGGTGACCCTATCAGCCATAGCAAGAGAAGTTGGTCATTCCAAGTCTGTGATTTCTAGAATACTGCATCTTTACAACACCACAAACTCATTCAAGTCCCCCTAGAAGGCTGGTCGTCCACGAAAGACAAATGCAAGAGAGGACAGGATAATGCAGAGAATCTCCATGGGCAATCGGTTCAACACTGCAGCTGGAATTGCTCACCAGTTCAACGTTTACAAGCATTTGGACTGAAATCCCACTCTGCAGTGACCAAACCTCTCATTAGCAGAAAGAATCAAAAGGCTATATTAACCTTTGCTGAGGAGCATGTTGTGTGGACAGAGGAAAAGTGTTCCAGAGTTCACTTTAGTGATGAAAGCAAGTTTCATTTATTTGGGTCTGATAGGAAACATTATGTTCGTTGACAAGCTGGGGAAAGACTGAACCCAAAGTGTGTAAAGAAGTCAGTGAAAGGTGGAGGAGGAAATGTAATGGGTTGTGGAATGTTTTCAGCAGCAGGAGTTGGGCCTCTCATATAGCTACATGGCAGAGAGAATGCAAGTGTGTATCAGAACCTTCTTCAACAACACGTGGTTCCTTCCTTGCATTTGTCACTCAATCAGCCAGCAATTTTCATGCGTGACAATGCCCCCTGTCACACAGCAAAACGGGTAAAGCAGTTCCTTGAAACTGAAAACATTGAAACAATGAATGGCCAGCTCAGAATCCTGATCTAAACCCAATAGAAAACCTCTGGAAAACCCTTGGTGATAAAGTTATGGCCAAGAAACCCACTACAGTCACCGAACTGTGGAAGAAACTGCAAGAAGAGTGGACCAAAATCACACCAGAGCAGAGTGAGAGACTAGTGATGTCCTGTAACCACATATGTGCTGAAGTCATTCAGAGCACATGGCTGTACACTTCCTACTGACTGTTGTAACCTTCAGAAAATGTAGTTGTAATCTTTCTCTGTGCTACAGTCATTGCTGTTCTCTAATTTTGATTATTGTGTTTTTTGTGAAATAAAGATTTGTTGTTGAATACTTTGGTTATTTTGTTAAACGCTGTTCTAGTGGTATGGTATATCCCTAACAAAAATCCTTCAAATGTTGACCAATGAAGATTGCATTATTTCTGCAAAAATCAAGTGTTCATACATTGTTCTCTAATTTTGATTTCCAGTGTACAGCTTTAAACAGCTTGAAGCACACTTTTAATAATCGATTATTATCAATTTTATAGATTCGATGTAGCAGCTCTAATGCAGACATTTCCTCCAAGTCAGCCGTTTTGTAGGTGCTATTGTCCTTCTAAAGCTGTACTGGTCTGCAGAGGAATGATTTCTTGAATTCTGAAACTAAAATTCAAATGTTTAATTATTATTATTAATTATTTTGCACAGTTTAAAATATTACTATTTATTTTTACATATAAGTTGACCATTTCTGTACAAGATATTAAGGTTGCATAGAGGCCAAACCTTAATCCACTGCATTCAACCGATACTCACTGTCATGCTGGCTAAGCTAGACATGGACGGGTGAACACTCGCAGGGACGGTGCGATGCATGATAACGTTTTAATCAAATAAACAGGGGAAAACACAAGAGTGCAGCAATAACAGAGAGGGATAAACAAGACAAACGTGACAAACTAATGCGGGCAAAACCTGAAGGCCACCTGAGGCTGGTAGGCAGCCAGGGAGCAACGCGAGGCTGGGCCAACCTAACGGAGGGGGGAAGCTTGCTACGGCAGCACATATACTAAAATTGGAACGATACAGAGAAGATTAGCATGGCCCTGCGCAAGGATGACACGCAAAATCGTGAAGCGTCCAATCTTTTTGTGGGGGCAGTGGTGGCTCAGCGGTTAGAGCGCCGGGATATCGATAACAGGGTTGTGGGTTCGATTCCCGGGCTCGGCAAGCTGCCACTGTTGGTCCCTTGAGCAAGGCCCTTTACCCTCTCTGCTCCCCGGGCGCTGGAGTTGGCTGCCCACCGCTCTGGGTGTGTGTGTGTGTACTCACTGCCCCTAACACATGTGTGCGTGTGAGTGTGTGTTCACTACCAAATGGGTTAAATGCGGACGACACATTTCGCTGTACAGTGTACACTGTACAGTGACAAATACGTGCACCTTTAGGTACAGGAACCCAAACCGCGCTCGTCAGGCGCTGATAAACTTACGTGACTAGAGTGCAAGGAAACCGGACGCCGACTCTTACTGGCGACCAACCAGTGAACCAGACAGCGAACTCCTTCTGAATCAGCTCCGATAGAGCATACACTACCGAAACCCGTAGACTCTCCTAGAAGTCTCATGAACGTGAGGCCAACATAACGCTTGACGTCGCAAGAGTAATTCTCGGCCCAGACCTTGGCGTTTGCTCCCCTTTTGTACCCCAGCTCTCAGGTGACCCAAATCAGAACATGATAACAGGAATCGAGTGTCAACGTAAAAGTCCTTGAACATGAAGCCTGTAGACTCAACATGAAGTCTGACACTCAATTCATAATCAATGCTAAACGAGTCTGCTTTCACTAAAGCTTTCTCTTCTTTTAAGCATATCATGAGTTTTAACTCTTTAAACAGTTTAAGAACTAGAGCTCAAGCTGTACGCACCTCTCCTCAGCCATTCCGCAGAAGACTGGTGTTCTGCCGATTTGTGCTACCCATCCAAATGTGATCTGCGCAAGCGCGGACCCACAATCCACCAACAAATGCTTTCATGTGTTTTTTATATTAAATCTGTTTTTCTCACATGCAAAATACAATCTCAGCAGACATGTAGAAAGTACTAGAGACCCAGACTTGAGTAAAAGTACAAGTGCTCTATCAAAAAAGTGACTTGAGTAGAAGCAGAAATGTCTTTAAGCTCCAGACTTAAGTAACTAAATGCAATACTTATGTACTTCCACTTAAGTACTGAAAGTAAAAGTACAGTTTTGTGTTCTGTAGTTCTTACAGAAAGCAGTCAAAAGTCTGAGTATCACTGTTTTTATTATTTCAAATGCTCAGACGTAAGGACTGTCACAGTTCCTCTGGCTGTAGTAGAAGGACAGAACTGTAGAAGACGGAGTTCATGAACACGAGTCTTCAGTTAACTCTCTAAACAAACTCGCCCAAAAGAGAGAAAGCTGAACAAAACTGACTCAACCTGCCACATACAAGAGTTTCATCTGTAAAAGCAGTGAGGAGAGCAGCTTAAAACCCTGAGCTTCACTCTCTGTAAACTAGACTACAGCTAAAAGATCTCTGGCCATTCGGCCACATACGAGTATTTGAAGGTGGGGAAGGTGGTGTTTCTTCTAGTGGTTCTTCCATCTCGGAATAAACTACAGAGCTCTAGCGTTAGTGTCCTCACTGCAGCTGCAGCACATAAACATCTAACAGAGTAAAAGTATTAAACTCATCCAAAATATGTAGTGAAGTAAAAGTGGAAGTAGGAGATAAAATAATCCTCCAGTAGATACAGATACAGTATTTTAGTACTTAAGTACAGTACTGAAGTAGTTCTACTTCATTACTATATATCTCTGAATCTGAGGATTTACTTGGGTGTTAATATATATAAATATATAAAATGATTTCTTATTACCTCTATTAGCTCATATTTACACTGACATGGTGATTTACACTCTCCTGCTGGGAGCGTTCTCTCATATAATGATTTTAGTCTATCATCATTTCCTACTTACTGGTGTATTTAGGCAGCTTTACCTGTAAATATACACTATGGTAACATTGACAGGAAACGTGATCCACGCACAAACCTGGTTAGTGCGAGAAACATGAGTGATGACATCAACTAATGCAGAGGCTTCCTCCAAGTACTTCAGCCGTCTAGTAGGTACTAGTTTCCTCCTGAGGCCGTACTGACCTGCAGAGGAACGATTCCTCAAATCCTGAAACTAAAATATGTATATTTAATAATTATGTACAGTTAAAAATATTAGACAAATTTATTTAAAATACACCTCGGAGGATAAATGTACCATCTCTATAGGAAATAAATCTTGCTGTTGTTAAAACAACCCTTGAGGAGCAGATCTGTGATACTCATCACACGGGTTCCTACAACAGCTTGCACTGCTAATGACAGAAAGAACAGAAAAAACAGAGGAAGCTGAAAGTGTGGAAGGCGATGCCAAGGTGTGACTACTTTTTTCAGATCCCCTGAGGTGGTGTACTGAAGCTAAATACCACACATTCAGTCACTGTCCAAATACTTATGACCCTGATTGTATTTAAATCAGCCCAACATTCTAAGCTCTAATGTTTATCTAATGTTGGTCTTGTCCATGGTTAGGTTTGGAGTCTGACTGTTTGAGGCTGTGGACAGGCTTCTTTTATACAGATAACAAGGTCAAACAGGTGGCATTAATACAGGTAACGAGTGGAGGACAGAAGAGCTTCCTAAAGAAGAAGTTACAGGCCTGTCAGAGCCAGAAATCTTGCTTGTTTGTGACCAAATACTTATTTTCCACCATAATTTACAAATAAATTCTTTCAAAATTCTACCATCTGATTTCCTGGATTTTTTTTTCCTCATTTTGTCTCACATAGTTGTAGTGTACCTATGATGAAAGATACACACCTCTCTTATCTTTCTAAGTAGGAGAACTTGCACAATCAGTGGCTGACTAAATACTTTTTGTCTCACTGTAAATGTTTATTAAATACAACAAATGAAAATCAAAATAAATGAACTAAAATAAAGAATGATGTTTACCTGTTAATGTTATTGTCATGGCGTGTACGGCCAGACCTGAAGGGATGAACACTCACAGAGATGGAAATCGAAGCAAGATACTTTATTAACCAAATACAAAACAACGGGATCCGAAAAGCAAAGTGCAGCAACATGGGCAAAACCATGAACAGAACCAAAACGCAAATCAGATGGCAAACAAAACAAACCTGGGACTGGGAGGAGCAGGGAGCTAAACGAGAGTGAAACGAGGGGGAGAACTAAAGGGGTATAAACACAAAGCCACAAGCCTCGCTTTGGCAGAGGGGGGAGATACAAAACTAAGGACAGAGCCGAGCTCTGTGTACAAACAAAGGTAGCGGGGGAACCAGCTGCCAGACCAGAAAGCAAGGCCAACCTAATCTGAACCTACTGCCTAGAACTTGGGTCACCATGGAACCTGAGCAGGAAGCGAACGTACCTGGCTTGCCTCCGAGTCGGACAGAGAATCTCTCCTGCGTTCCACAAGGCTCAGTTCTTGGTCCTCTTCTTTTCTCACTCTACACTCACTCTCTTGGTAAAGTGATATCCTCCCATGGATTCTCTTACCACTGTTATGCTGATGACACTCAACTCATGCTCTCTTTCCCACCGTCTGACACACAGGTTTCTGCCCGTATCTCAGCATGCCTCGCCGACGTCTCTTCGTGGATGACTGCTCACCACCTCAAACTCAACCCCAACAAGACGGAGCTGCTGTACATCCCAGGAACTGCTGGACCAAGAAACGATCTTGCCATCTCCTTTGAGAACTCACTGGTCACTCCTTCTACAGAAGCTCGAAGCCTTGGTGTAGTGATGGATGATCAGTTATCGTTCTCAAGTCATGTTGCAAACGTAACTCGGTCCTGCAGATTTCTCCTGTACAACATCCAGAGAATTCGACCTTTCCTCTCTAGAGAGGCCACCCAGGTGCTTGTTCAGTCTCTCGTCACTTCCAGACTTGACTACTGCAACTCTCTTCTGGCTGGTCTCCCTCTGTGCACCATCAGGCCCCTGCAACTCATCCAGAATGCAGTGGCACGGGTCGTCTTCAATGTCCCAAAATTTAGCCATGTCTCTCCACTGCTGCGTTCTCTCCACTGGCTTCCTGTAGCTGCCCGCATCAGATTTAAAACCCTGACGCTGGCCTACAAAGCCAAGAACGGACCAGCTCCTCTGTATCTGATGGCAATGGTCAAAAACCGATCCGCTCCAAGAGCCCTTCGAGCTTCAAGTACGGCTCGGCTCGACCCGCCACCCCTCAAAATCCGCGGAAGACAAGCGTCCAGGCTTTTTTCTGTCCTGGCACCAAAGTGGTGGAACGAGCTGCCCCTGGGTGTCCGAATGGCCGAGTCCCTCGCTGTCTTCAAATGCAAACTGAAGACCCACCTCTTCAGAGAGTACTTGGACGAATAGTTCTATGGTCGCCTTATTGTATTGTGTTTAGTAATGTCTAAGCTTAGTGGTATCTTTTGGAATTATTAGTCTGTTCTAACTAGCGAAGGTTTTCTTCAGTAAATAGCAAAGCACTTTGTAAGTCGCTCTGGAGAAGAGCATCTGCTAAATGCCGTAAATGTAAATGTAAATTCCGAGTTCCGAATTCCGAGTTCCAAATTCCGAATTCCGAATTCCGAATTCCGAGTTCTGAATTCTGAATTCCGGGTTCTAAGTTCCGAGTTCCGAATTCTGAGTTCCAAATTCCAGGTTCCGAGTTCCAAGTTCCGAGTACCAAGTTCCAAATTCCAAGTTCTGAGTTCTAAGTTCCGAGTTCTAAATTCAGAGTTCTGAATCCCGAGTTCTAAGTTCTAAGTTCGGAATTCCAAATTCCGAGTTTGGAATTCCGGGTTCTAAGTTCTTAATTCTGGGTTCCGAGTTCGGAATTCCGGGTTCCAAGTTCCGAGTTCGGAATTCCGGGTTCCAAGTTCCGAGTTCGGAATTCCGGGTTCCGAGTTCAGAATTCCGAGTTCCAAATTCCGAGTTCCAAATTCCGAGTTCGGAATTCCGGGTTCCAAGTTCCGAGTTCGGAATTTCAAGTTCCAAGTTCCGAGTTCGGAATTCCGAGTTCCAAGTTCCGAGTTCCAAGTTCCGAGTTCCGAGTTCCAAGTTCCGAGTGCTAAGTTCCGAGTTCGGAATTCCAAATTCCGAGTTTGGAATTCCAGGTTCTAAGTTCTTAATTCTGGGTTCTGAGTTCCGAGTTCGGAATTCCGGGTTCCAAGTTCCGAGTTCGGAATTCCGGGTTCCAAGTTCAGAGTTCTAAATTCCGAGTTCCAAATTCCGAGTTCTGAGTTCTAAATTTCGAGTTCTAAGTTCCGAGTTCTAAGTTCCGAGTTTCAAATTCCGAGTTCCGAATTCCGAGTTCCAAATTCCGAGTTCTAAATTCTGAATTCCGAGTTCCAAATTCTAAGTTCCGGGTTCCAAATTCCGTGTTTCAAATTCCGAGTTCAGAATTCCGGGTTCCAAGTTCCGAGTTCGGAATTCTGGGTTCCAAGTTCCGAGTTCGGAATTCCGGGTTCCGAGTTCGGAATTCCGGATTCCAAGGTCGGAATTCCGGGTTCCAAATTCCGAGTTCAGAGTTCTAAATTCAGAGTTCCGAATTACGAGTTCTACATTCTGAGTTCCAAGTTCTACATTCCAAGTTCCGAATTCCGAGTTCTACATTCCAAGTTCCGAATTCCGAGTTCTGAGTTCCAAATTCCGAGTTCTACATTCCGAGTTCCGAATTCCGAGTTCTACATTCCAAGTTCCGAATTCCGAGTTCTGAGTTCCAAATTCCGAGTTCCAAATTCCGAATTCCAGGTTCTAAGTTCAGAGTTCTAAATTCTTAATTCCAGGTTCAAAGTTCCGAATTCTAAATTCCGAGTTCTAAATTCCATTTAGAAATCGGAATTCTGAACTCGGAATTCTGAACTCGGAATTTGAAAGTCGGAATTCGGAACCCGGAATTCTGAACTCGGAACTCGGAATTTGGAACTCAGAATTTAGAACTTGGAATTCGGAACTCGAAATTTAGAACTCGGAATTCGGAATTTAGAACTTGGAACTGTCTCTTTTTCAACAACAGCTACGTTCTTTTATAAACATCTCCTACAGAAATGGTAAATTTATCTTCTGAGGTGTATTTTTATTTATTTTAACTGTACATAATTTATATATGTTCATATTTTAGTTTCAGGATTCGAGGAATCGTTCCTCTGCAGGTCAGTATGGCCTCAGGAGGAAACTAGTAACTACTAGACGGCTGAGAGGGTACTTGGAGGAAGCGTCTGCAGCTAAAAGTAGAGCTTCTAAGCCCGAAGCTCCAGAGATCTCAAAACAGGTGTTGAGCTCCAGGCTGGACCACACTTGCATCTCCAAGTCTATCAGTACTCCTCAGCAGGTAATTCACACACCAGCGCAACCTAGAACCCCTTCAACCATGATCCTCCCTCATTTAATAGACTCCTCTTTCAGATCAGAGGTAGTAAAGCTCCTCTGTAGATGTATTTTTAGGTCCTAAAACAACCAGTTTAAGAAACAGATCAGGAACATTCATACATGACTCAACTGAAGAGGTTTTCAGAAATCAGGTTCTGAATCTTCTTGTTGTGCTTCCTGCTGTTGATTTAGACTGTCGTCAGTCTACCCACTGCTCCTGACTCAGTCCCAGAGACGAGCTGCTGGTCCATGGCCTCAGTATGAGGGACTACCATAGATCACTCAGGACAGCTTTGGCCCTACAGTCTGCACCTGGGCTTCCAAATTAAACAGTGTCTGTGGGAGGAGCTACAAAATGAGATGCTGCACCATCAGACTTCATCATTGGTATGCTGTTCTTTTTAAGATGGGCAGTGTTATTTTGACACCAGACATACCTTTTGGAATTATGGTCAGAACGTTCAACCAGGATCATCAGCCCATCATAACACATTTGTCCACTTGGGTTTGGGAGATTGGATATGTGTCTATCTATACAAGCTTGGACACCTTTATCTGGGGTTAATTAAGGCTCTTTTTTGATGGTAGGTGTGAGCTATCGACTATTTAACCTGAGTTTAATTACACTTTTGCAAGTATGTTTTTAATCATAAAATGTTAATCTCATTGTTTTTCACGTTGTTATAGGTTGACGTGTCACATGTAAGGTATTGGACATGATATATCTTGTGTTTAATCTTTAAAACCTGCTGTATTACAGGTATGTGTTCTGTTACTAGGCAAGTTTCTGGTTGTAAAATCTCTAATCTGAAAATAAACAAAATCTTGTGGTTTTCAGTTTTGCTTTGATGCATTTTGATGATGATTGCAAGCAATGTTCAAAATTTCAGTCTAATTAACTTTAATTGGAGCAAACTGATCATTTATTAATGAGCTACACTGAACACATTAGTCTTGGGACTCATTTGTACTTATGACAATTTTGATTGGAAATTAAATAAGTCTGCTCTCTGACTTTGGTGCATTACTGTAGGGCTGTATGTCAAAACAATAACTATTATTGTGTTTTAGATCAAGGATGGAAAGACAGGCAATGAGTTGCAGGAAGCTGTGACTGCAGCACCATGTCTGGTAAGTCTCGCAGGATGCAGCTGTAAGACAGCGCTGATCACAAAACTGGAAGAATGGTGTGTGCTTCAGAGGACAGTTAAGCATACAGACATTACTTACAAGCTTTCTTAGACATGGTATGGTATAAACATGTTAATTAATGCCCACATGTTTAATCTTTTGTCTCTTTTATTAACTTAACTATGTGTTCGTTAAGTGTGTGTTTTGTTTGTTTGTTTGCTTTTGTTGGGTTTTTCCCCTCTTTTTCTCCCCAAAGGAAATAGTGGTTTTATAATGTAAATCGCCTTCATTTTATCCTACATTTCCCTTAAATATCCTTAAATCTGACTGTGATGCAAAGTATTATATATACGCATATATACATTTATTTGTTGTTGTTTTTTTTACTAGAGGCAGTCATCTTGGAAGAAATCCTTATCTTCACAACTGGCTGTGACTCCATTCCTCTTCTGGGCTGTTCCCCTTGACCCTCTTGAGAGTTTGAAGAAAACTACATATCAACCTTACATAACAACTTTACATTAGCCATGGACTTTGAAATGCAATGGTGCAGGGTTTGGAAAAGCATGAATAGGTTTGTGTCCTCCAACACAATAGCTGCAAATTCTCAGTTATGTATTCTATCTTGGAGTCTCTATTTTTATGCTTTTCCTAAAATTAAAGCTCAGTAAAGAACTTACAACTGGTTAGTGATTTCCATGTTAAGAGCAGACTGAAAATTATTGTAACAAGAAAAACAAAAAAAATCAAATGTTGGTGTACTAGTATAAGAATGAGGATGGTAATGCATCTAAAACATTTTTATTATATTATTAATACATCAAATTTTTTGATTTTCTATTTCTGATTGTTTTATTAGTATATTCAGAATTGATATCAATAGTTAATTGTAATAATGACATTTTGAGGCATTATTTGGTACTTTTTTTTTAGTCCCCATTAACTAGCCCTCAACTAAAGGTTGTGAAATTAGCTGGTTGTTGATTGTATGTACTAACAGAAGCACTTTAAGAATTACTAAAAGCAATCACAGCTGAATGTGTTATTGACGTGTGGCTGACAGTGGGCACATGGTGGGCCCAAAGGAGAGGCAGAAAAAAGGCTTACAAAAGAGTAAACTTAAACCACCCCGAAGAGGAATTTATTCATAACAGCAAGCTAATGAACTGAAGCTAGCACAATGGGAAACCAGGGGGACACTTTCAGTCGGCCGCAGGGCTGGACAGGGCGGCCAGAGGACCTGGGAGACGGCCGCAGGTTGGCCCAGGCAGCTGGGGTCAGTGGAAGTCGGCTGTGAGGTAGCGATAGCGAAGGGAGCCAGAAAAAAATCCAGATAAAAAGGAACAGAGCTGGAGAGAGAAAACTCACACCAATAACCCAGCCTGAACATGGAGCATTGTGCTCACCCGACTGTTGAGGAGGCGGTAGTTTTAGGAGGTTGCTTCTGCAGCCGGGAATGGAGGACAGGTACTGTCCTTAGCGGTTTCCAGCCGCGCACCCTTCAACAGCTCCGCCCCCTGGACATGCGGCCCTGCTTGGCGTCCAAAACAGTGGTGCTGATCCAGCAGCTTGGTTCAGCACCTCGGACAGCGTGTTGTTGCTGGGCGCGCTTGTGTGACCCAGGTTACAAAAGCTTGATTAAAGTCAATTTTATTAATAAAAAAGATCACACTTAAGATACAGAGGAATTAAACTAAGAATGACTCATTCTTAATTAGACGAAAATAAAAGATTAATGACTGTAAAATAATGAATTTATGAGCAGTACTGAAACTAGATCCAAGCTGAGATTAGATAAGATGCTGAGAAAATAATGAATAAATAAATCAAGACACAAATATTTGAGGAAAAGAAACTTTATTCACATTTTTGTTCAGCACGCTACACATTTCAGTCAATAAGGTGATCAGGTGAAATGCGCGTGGCCGTCGCAGACGCGCTGCACGAAATGAAGCCTTCGAGGGCTGAATGGAGCATTTTGCTTTATTTTCTGTGCACAGAAGCTTCAAATATTGTAAATAAGTTCAATTAATAGTTCATACTGTGTAGAAGTGCAGTTAATTGTGGTTGGAGTTGATATTTGTGTTCATAGAGAATTAAAACTTGAAATGAACTGAGATTTATCATCTATTATAGGTTAGGGTTTTTTTTTTACTGCTGTTCAAATTGGACCTTTCTACGTTGGATGGCGAGCCTCCCTGAACTCGAATCCAGGAAAGCTGTTCACAAGCACTGTGGATGCTGATTTGTGAAGGTTTTAGTTTTGTTTTTTTATTTTGCAGGTTGCAAGTCCTCATTCCCAGTGCGGTAGGAGGAAGCTCTTACCTTTTCCACAGACTGAACCTCTTGCACTTACACACATCCAACTGCAGCCTGTGAAACACAAGGACATTGCTGAACTAACCACCGTGGGGCGGACCGGCTGGGCCTACCTAATAATATAATGTTCATATTCAAAAGATTACCCTATTTATTTTATTAGTTATTTGTGTTAATGGTGAAAATCTAGGGTCTTAACTGGAAAAGTTTAAATGGAATTTTGCTAGACTTTATACAATTATGAATAAATTGCCATAAAAACAACTAAGATTAACTTATTAACTTATTTACTTATTTAACATTACTAACTGCTGATAATTATGACAAACAATGTATCTTTAAATGTATTTCTAAAAATGTTTTCTTTTATTTACATTTTATTTACTTTAATTTAGTAATGATAAACCTATTACTGTGAAAGCTAACAACTCAAGAAAGTAAATGTGGTCAGATAAAATGACTGAGCTCAACTAATTGTGATCAGGTAATTGGCTTAAAATGTTGTAGAAATGACTAATTATTAATGTGCATTGTACTGTAGCAGAAAGTAGGAGTGCTATAGCAAACCACGAATTATTTATTAATTACTAAATGTCCAAGCCATTGATTTTATTAATTTATTCCTGAATTATATTGAGATTTACCTGAGATTTTCACCCAGGACTGTAGAATTTACTTCACTGATTGTATCAGTTTAGACTCCAAATGAATAAAGCTTACCTTCATTCATATTTCAGTTCAGAATTAAATTCGGTCTCAATTCTGAAGGCAGTTCTATCACCCAGGGACCCAATCTCTTTGTATACATGCACACAAGAGATGCCGTTTTTTTTAATAAACCTGTAATAAGAGAGAGATGATTTCAAGTTCACAGCATTGGAGATAGATATGAGTTCAGTGTCAAAGTCAGCTTTATTGTAAAAACTGCGGTATGTACAGAACATACACAGGACTAAGATTGCGCTACTCTCAGACCCACGGTGCAACAAAATAAACATCAAACATTTAAACATTAAATAACAAAGCATAGAAATGGTATTATGCTGGTTTTAGGAATATAAGAGTTTAAGTGTTTTTATGGATAAATAGAGCTCCCTGACATTGATCTCAGAGGTAAAGTGGAATATGCAGCTGTGTACTTATAAAGTGTATGAATAAAGTGTATGTACAGAGCTCCCTGAAATAACGTAAAAAGTGAAGTGACATATGCAGCAGATTACAAATCTGGGGATGGTCAGTGCAAATATAAACAGTGGTGCAAATTGGAGCTTATAGACTCTTTTAAAGTGACGTGTGCATAACCAGTTAGAGATCATGCAGAGTTCAGTATTGAGTTTGTGTGTTTTGTGTGCAGGATCTAAAGTTTATATATAGTTTATTGTATGTTAAAGGGGTGAAAAGGGAAGGAGAGGCAGAGCAGGAAGAGAGTTGAGCATCCTGACTGCCTGGTGGACCGAGATGTCCCTAAGTCTGCTGGTTCTAGCCTGGAGACTCTGCAGTCTCCTCCCTGATGGCAGCAGGCTGAAGAAGCTGTGTAGTGGGTGGGTAGGGCCCCCCGCTATGCAGAGGGCTTTCCGAGTGAGGCGGGTGCTGTGTAGGTCTGTGTAGGGAGGGGAAAGAGGTGCCGGCGATCTTCTCAGCTGCTCTCACAATGTGCTGGAGGATCTTGCGGCAGGACGTAGTGCAGGCGCCGTACCACATAGTGATGCAGCTGGTCAGGATGCTCTCGATGGCGCCTAGAAGGTGCACATGATGGGGGTTGGGGCTCTGGCTCTTCTCAGCTTGCGAAGGAAGTAGAGGTGCTGTGAGCTTTCCTGACCAGTGAAGCTGAGTTGATGCTCCAGGACAGGTCCTCTGAGACGTGCACTCCCAGAAACTTGGTGCTGCTCACTCTCTCCACCGCTGTACCGTTGATGGGCAGAGGAGCATGCTGGGAGTGCATTTTCCTAAAGTCCACAACAACCTCCTTTGTCTTCTCAACGTTCAGAGAGAGATTGTTGTAACAAAACTCGTCCTACAGGACATTATCCCTGAGATTGTGGTTAGAAAATGAAGGTTGTTTGAAAAAGTACAATGACTGTTATATTAAATCACATGGACAGCTACTGCTATTGGTTAGAACCAGACTGGTCCGATTGATCTCGCACCTCGAGAATACACATGTGGAAAAGCTTCATTTGGTTAAACATGTATGAACTAGAGATCACATCAAGATAAAGAAACCGTGGAACTGTTAAACAAACTTGAGGACAAGCAGCACCGACATGAGTGTGTTTGTTTCACTCTGTGTGCCTGGATGCCTCACACCAACCCAAAGATTGTTACTCTCAGAAATGCGCAAAGCAAATAGTCGCACTGTGGACTAATAAGACTTCAGAAACAAGTAAGAATACAAAACTGAGAAGAGTCATAAACTGTCATAAACAAATAAGAGTTTGAATAAGAGAAATATATTGATTATGTTGGTGAAATCACTAGAAAAGAGCTGAAAAAAACTAAGACTATAATGAGAAACTAGTTATATAAAGAGGTTATTTTCCTTCCTCTTCAGGTAGACCTGTTACAGTATGCAAGGGAAAACTCCCTCAGAGCTGGAGGAAGAAACCTTGGGAAGACTCACAAGGGGGACCCATCCTCTTCTGGTCAGAACTATTTATAAATTATTGATAAAAATGACCAAACCATCTATACTGTTGAACTGCTCTGATCATAATCATAATATAAGAATCATGGTGTAGTAGAACTTAATATAGTCATGGCAGTGATGGTCAGAGTAATGATAGTTAATAGTGGTGATATTAATAGTGGCACATAGTTAAGAGTCCATTTAGGTTTTAACATGGTCATTAGACAGGTAGCAGTGGTAGGAGGGTGTGCAGCTGGTCTGGTATGGGTGGTGGTGGTGGGGGGCCTGCTGGTCAGACTGGTTGGTGGCAGCTGATCTGACACAGGTAGAGGGGACCTCAGTGGGAATCTTCCAGCAGGTTGGGCTGCATGGCCGTTTACTCGGAGAAGGTAAAAAGACAGAGAGTTAGTTCTGAGAGGATTTTATGGAGAGCAGAGAATGTTGAGCAGTATCAGAGTGTGTCTGATGACTGGAAAGTTCTGGGATAGACTCATCTTTGTGAGAGGCAGTTTTCCTTGGATCAGAAATGGCAGTCTTGGGCATAGAATATGTTACCTGGGTCTGTTGAAAGGTTAGCGTTGGTGAAGAAACAGATGTCTTTCCTAACAGGGTGATGATCTCTGCAGCAAGAGTGAACATCAGTTAGAGTGCTCTGGAATGAGCACTCCTCTGTCCTCCAAAGAGGGGTTTTAAAGTTGTGTTCTCCCTTTTAATGACTGCTTTAATAACTTAATCTAGGACCCAGTGCCCTACAAAGGAGGAGGTGTCCGTGTCAGCAGGTTGGGGTGGATGTCTGGTTTAACTCATCTGAATATAATGTGCTTTAGCATTAGTGCAGCATTGCAGTTGCTAAAGCACATCGTCCTGTGTCCAAGTGAGCTTCCTCCCACCTCCACATGGTAGGTGAATTGGCTGTGCTTACTTGCCCGTAGGTGTGTGTCTCTAGGTGCAGTAGCACCCTTTCCAGGGAGTGTTCTTGCCTTGTGATGATTTAGGAAAGGCTCCAGAGAAAAATAAGAAAATAAATCTGTGACCAATTGCCTGATTGGCGTTAATAGGTTAGTATGATGCTTACCTTGGTCTTTTAGGGTACATGGATTCCCGCACTCCAGCTGCCAGATTGCTGTGTTTAAGAGATACGTCACATTAATATAGCTTGCATTTACACTCGTATTTCAAACAGAGGTTCCTGTAATGAAAGGGTAAATCAGATCATGCTGTTTATATGCTTGAAACCTGTACAGACCAAAGGAGCCAACACCTCTAACTGAGCTCAGCCTCTTTCTGACTGACCTGCAGAGGTTAAAGAGGTCAGAGAAGGTCAGATCAGTGAAGAGTGATACAGCTCTAACACTCACACCAAGCTCCAGTCAGAGGAGGGGGAGTTTTTTCAGGAGGAGTTTAGGGCAGTGAGAGCTGTTGAAGTTAACTGGCTTTTCTTTATTGATAACTACCAATGTGGAGAACTGGTAGCGTTATGTTCACCTGAACCTTCATGCTGCTAAATATCAGGCGTTCACCAGTAGATCAGCAGCAGTTCTAAGCAGAGCTGTCGCAGTAATTACGCTACAAACTGATCGTATGATCAATGATTATGACCTCCATCATTTTGGAGAACATCGATAATGAAGTTTTGTTTATTTGCGTGTTTTTAAGACCTTTAACCAGGCGAGCTTTTCTGTTCTCCCCTCTACCAGACACACACACACACACACACACACACACACACACACACACACAGAGACCTTTCTGTTTATTAATAAAACTATTTTTTGGATCATCTATTATTCCATTACTTTTCCTAATGTTGTAGTTTTTGCTGTGGTATCGTTTCAGTATCGGTATTGAGATATTTAGGCAGGTATCGTATCTAAAGTCATAAGTTTGGTATCGTGACACTACTGTTTATCATGTAAATAGAAAAATATAAATAAGTAAATTATCTCTTACTTCTTATACTGAGAGCAGAAACCTCTGATAAAAAATAAATCTTTCTATCTGTCCGTCTATCTGTCTGTCTATCTGTCTATCTATCTGTCTGTCTGTCTGTCTGTCTGTCTGTAACCCTGTTAAAATTAGGACCCTCTTTCTGAGCTCTTCTACAGGGGCTGTTCATTTGCCCCCCCCACCTTCTCTCCCCCTCTTCACTTCTTGCTCTCTTCAAGTGTGAGTGTGTGTTGTGTCCAGAGCTGATGCTGTGTTGCTATTTTTTGTGAGCAGTTATTGAAGTTAAAAGCTGATTAAGGGTCCAAAGGGGATATAAAATCCCACATTCCTCGTTTTTTCAGTGTTCTTTAGTCCTGAGTTTGATAAACTCTCATCAGTTTCTGTTCAGTTGTGAAGAGAAACACCGGTGAGTTCAGACAGTGCTGTTTAAGGAGGGATTATGAGTTAGTAAGTGTAGATTTCCAAGTGATAAGATGTTGAAAGTGTTGATAAGGGAGTTAAAAGATTATTAAACAGCCGGAGTATAAATGTGGGAGACAGACCTCGGCTAGTTCGTTTCAGCTGCTAAGCTGTAGGCTAACAGGCAGAGGCTAGCGGGATTAGCATCTTGTTTAAGTGTAAATCTACGATGTTAAGTGTTAAATCCTGCTGTTTACGGACTCAGAGACATGCTGAGATGAATATGCTTGTCGTACAGTCTTGCTGAACTTAGTGTTTTGTTGACGGGAAAAGCGAGCGAATTTGTCCAAGAAGGCGAGCCAACCTGAGACTACACTTCCCAGAGTACTGCGCGAGTGACGTCAGTAGCGCGCACACACACACACACACACACACACACACACACACACACACACAACCTTAGTCTATCCGGGTAGTGAAGATTTAAACACACTTTTCTGACACTTTGAGACGATATTACTCCAGAAAGGAACATTGATTATAACAAAAGGAAAAAACTGTTGGTTCACATTTCAGACTTAAAGGACTGTTATATTGTTGAAAGTTGAGTAAAATATCTCATGAATTCTTGACTCTGAAGTTTATTATTTTACTACCATTTAAGCTTTTGTTGTTAAATCTGAACTTGTGCATTTTTCCAGTACTGTTATTTTTTTTATAGAGCCTCATTGAACTACAGTTTCCTCTTATAACTCATTTATACCTCCTACTCCATTTTTATATGTTTTTTCTTTCCTATTAGCCACTCACAACTATTCACACACACATAAGAAGAAGGTCACATCATTTCTGTAAATAAATATATGATTATATCTTTAACCCTGTACTCACTGGTCCATCGCATCTCTGTCCAAGCTCTCCTTAGAGTACCTAGTGAGATATCAACACTGGTCCAAACCCCTGAAGAATCCCAACCTATGGTTGATCTGTCACTCAATAGAAATTCCTATTGTGGTGTAACAGTTGGTGTAGACACTAAGTTAGCTAACGTAGCTCCTGTGTTACATTTACGCGTGCTACGTATCTGTCTATCTACCTAACTAGACAGATTTGATCCATTTGAAGAAATTGTAGGACAGTCAGGACATCTCTCTTTGTTTTATTTCAGAAACAGGTTTCTGTAATGAAAGAGAAAAGCAAAAATGCTGTTTATTGTTTAAATAGAAAAATGTAAAGAATTATTTGAATTAAATGACCCCTTGCCTCTTATACTAAGAGCAGAAAATTCAGAGGGATTCATCTATCCAACTATCTATATATTTATCTAGCTAGCTATGTGTCTATCCACCCGTCATTGTTTTTATCCAGTTGGTGAAATTGCAGCGCTCTCATTCCCCCAGAATCACCAGGTAGTTAACATGTCACATAGTCACAAGTCTCTACTGTGTATGGGCTGGTGATGAGTCCGCTACCAGTGACCGATACCAGATACCAGTACCAGATAATGTGCTGCATGAGGCTTGTCTGTCCTGGTTGTTCTTTAAACAGCCCAGCTGGTATCCTTTCCTTCAGCTCCCTCAGCTTGTCCCTCATCTTGAGAACGTAGAACAGGATGTTTAGCTTTTCAGTCTTTATCAGAGCAAATGCTTCCGGGTAGCATAGACCCAGATTACTAAAATATGGCAATTTCCTCCCCGGCCTCTTGGTAAAGGGCGTATTATGTCCATGGCAATCCGTGAAAATGGCATGTCAATAACTGTCAGACTTATTAATGACACCCTGTCTGACTTTTTCTCAGATGCTGTTAACTGACACTCTGGACAGACATTACAAAATTCAGCTATATCTAGCAGCTGACTTGGCCTGTAAAATCGACTTGCAAATCTGCTGTGTGTTTTAGCCTGACCCAATTGACCTGGCCACGGGTCCGAATGACCCAGCTTTAAAACTTCATCTCTGAGACATTTGGGAACCAGTAATCGCTCAACACCATTTTTTGACCTAGAGCTTGTTGTCTTTCAGAATGAGTTGACTTCCCTGAGCTTATTCTCTTTCCTTAGCACAGTCTAAAAACAAGGGTTTGAGTGTTTCATCCTGCCTTTGCAACATTGCTATGTCACCAGGTAAGGCAAATGTTTCACTTATGGGTGTATCCAATTGTTCCACTATTTTTGTGCCTCTAATTTTTTCCTGTCCTTTTTGTTTTCTTGCATTTTGGTTTGACAGCATATGGTAATTCTTTTAAAACTCGACTGTTTTGTTTGCAGTTTAAACCTTTCTAGCCTACAACCTTGTTACAGCCATAACCTCTGCAGTTCTCTGCTCAGTGTTTAAAAGATATACCAGAATCGGGATATTTCTACCTAAAACGACAGCATGAGCAGATTTTTGCATTATGTCTACCTTTAATATGTAGCTTTGGTTGTTGATGTTAACCGTGAGTTTAGTTGTGGGGTATACCTGTTCATCTCTGTGTGTACACCTGACCCCAAGTTTACCTGTACTCTCAAACTGGGATTCTGGAAGACACTGTGGTGTTATCATGGTGTGACTAGCTCCAGTGTCAATAAGGGCTTTAAATGTTTTGTGTCCTATTTTTACAGGTATGGTTATCTCACTACTGTCCTGTTCCTGAAAGCTTATTTCGGGTCTTGGAACATATCAGAGATGATTTGTCCTGGTAACAAGCTTAGGACAATCTTAAATCTTTTGACCAACCTGATTTTAGCTAGCTGTGTTTAAACAGTTTGGCGATTATCTGTTGCCTGACTATCTTTGCTTCTTTTGCTAGTACTCCAGCGCCCCTGTGTGGTGATAAATTCACTAGCGGCTTAGGACCACAACTGACCCCGCCCCCAGACTTACTTGTGCCTATTGGTACACTCTGTTGCTGGAATCACAGAGCAGGAACTCCTTCTCAGCTTGCCTTGCTGCCACGAAAGCTTCAGCTGCTTCCACTGCTTGTGTTATGGACGCCGGGCTGCATACAGTTATCCAACGTCTGAGGTCTGGACTCACAATTCTAAGGTATTGTTTGAAAATGATGGTGTTCCCGATGTCCTCTTTCTTTTTTTTCTCTGGGAGTCATCCACTTTTTAGACAGTGATTTCAATCTGTTATACAGTTCACGATAGTTATCCATGGCAACATACGCAGCTCTAGCTTTTCCCTCTAGCAGAGGGACTACATGTATTACCGAATTATCGCTTCTAGGCCATATTGCTACTTATGTTGGTAAAATTGTAGGACAGTCAGGGTGTTTCTCTTTATTTCATTTCAAACACAGGTTCCTGTAATGAAAAAAAGATTACCTCTCATACTGAGAGCAGAAAACTCGAAGGAATCCAGCTATCTAGCTATCTAGCTAGCTATCTTTCTTTCTATCTTTCTATTTATCTAGGTAGCTAGCTATGTGTCTGTTAACTGGTCAAAGTTTTTATCCAGTTGTAGAAATTGTAAGACAGTCAGGGTGTTTGTCTTTCTTTCATTTCAAACACAGGTTCCTGTAATGAAAAAAGAATTAGATAATGCTGTTTATCATGTAAATAGAAACATATTAAGAATGTATTTAATTGGATTACCCTTTACCTCTTTTACTGAGGGCACAAAACAAAACACGAAGAAATTCATTTATCCAACTATTTATCTGTCTATTTATCTAGGTAGCTAGCTATGTGTCAATGAACCCGTCTTTGTTTGTATCCAATTGATGAAATAGTAGGACAGTCAGGGTGTTTTTCTTTGTTTCATTTCATTTACAGGTGCCTGTAATGAAAAAAAAGAAATCAGATAATCCTGTTTATTATGCAAATTGAAAAATATAAAGAATAACTTTAATTAAATTACCTCTTACCTCTTATACTGAGAGCACAAAATTCAGAGAAATTCATCTATCTAACTATTTACCTGCCTGTTTATCTAGCTAGCTAGCTATGTGTCTATTAACCTGTTATTTTTTTATCCATTTGGAGAATTTGTAGGACAGTCAGGGTGTTTGTCTTTGTTTCATTTCAAACACAGGTTCCTGTAATGAAAAAAAAAATCAGATAATGCTGTTTATCATTTACATTTATGGCATTTAGCAGACGCTCTTATCCAGAGTGACTTACAAAGTGCTTTGCTATTTACCCAAGAAAATGTAAATAGAAAAATATTAAGAATTTTTTTATTGAATTACCTCTTACCTCTTATACTGAGGGCACAAAATTCGGAGAAATTCATATATCTAACTATTTTTCTAGCTAGCTAGCTATGTGTCTTTTAACCTGTCAGTTTTTTTATCCAGTTGGAGAATTTGTAGGACAGTCAGGGTATTTGTCTTTGTTTCATTTCAAACACAGGTTCTTGTAATGGAAAGAAAAAATCAGATACTGCTGTTAATCATGTAAATAGCAAAATATTAAGAAGTATTTTAATTAAATTACCCCTTACCTCTTATACTGAGAGTAGAAAACCATCTAATGTTTCTTTTAACCTTCTCAATTTTTTTTATCCAGTTGGTAAAATTGTAGGACAGTTAGGGTGTTTGTCTTTGTTTCATTTCAAACACAGGTTCCTGTAATAAAAAAGAGGGATTTAGTTAATGCTGTTTATCATGTAAATAGAAAAATATGAAGAATTTTTTAAATTAAATTAGCCCTTACCTCTTATACTGAGAGCAGAAAACTCAGAGAAATGTGTCTATCTAACTATTTATCTGTCAATTTATCTATCTAGCTAGCTATGTGTCTATAAAGCCGTCATTTTTTGTTTATTTATCCAGTTGGAGAATTTGTAGGACAGTTAGGGTGTTTGTCTTTGTTTCATTTCAAACACAGGTTCCTGTAATGAAAAAAATCAGATAATGCTGTTAATCATGTAAATAGAAAAATATTAATAATTATTTTATTTAAATTAGCTCTTATCTCTTATACTGAGAGCACAAAATTCTGAGAAATTCATCTGTCTATCTATTTATCTGTCTAATTTTCTAGCTTCCTAGCTATGTGTCAATTAACCCGTCATTGCTTTAATCCAATTGATGAAATAGTAAGACAGTCAGGGTGTTTTTCTTTGTTTCATTTCATTTACAGGTGCCTGTAATGAAAAAAAGAAATCAGATAATGCTGGTTATCATGTAAATAGAAAAATATTGAGAATTTATTTAATTTAATTAGCCCTTACCTCTTATACTGAGAGCAGAAAACTCTGAGAAATTCATCTATCTGACTATCTGTCAATTTATCCAGCTAGCCAGCTATGTTTCAATTAACATGTCATTGTTTTTATCTAGTTGGTGAAATTATTGGACAGTCAGGGTGTTTTTCTTTGTTTCATTTCAAACACAGGTTCCTGTAATGAAAAAAAAATCAGATAATGCTGTTTATCATGCAAATGGAAAAATATAAAGAATTAATATAATTAAATGACCCCTTACCTCTTATACTGAGAGCAGAAAACTCGGAGAATTTCATCTAACTATTTGTCTGTCTATTTATCTAGCTAGCTAGCTATGTGTCTATTAACCAGTCATTGTTTTTATCCAGTTGGTAAAATTGTAGGACCATTAGGGTGTTTGTCTTTGTTTCATTTCAAACACAGGTTCCTGTAATGAAAAAAAGAAATCAGAGAATGCAGTTAATGCTGTTTATCATGTAAATAGAAAAATATTAAGAATTATTTTAAGTGACTTAACCCTTACCTCTTATACTGAAAGCACAAACCTCTGAGAAATTCATCTATCTGACTATTTATCTGTCAGTTTATCTACCTAGCTATGTTTCAATTAACCCGTCATTGTTTTTATCTTCCTCTTATACTGAGGTCACAAAACTCTATTTCATCTATCTATTTCATCTAACTATTTCTCTGACAATTTGTCTAGCTAGCTAGCTATGTGTCTTTTAACCTATCAATTTTTTTGTCTAGTTGGAGAATTTGTAGGACAGTCAAGGTGTTTGTCTTTGTTTTATTTCAAACACAGGTTCCTGTAATGAAAGAAAATAAATCAATTAATGCTGTTTATCATGTAAATAGAAAAATATTAATAATTATTTTAAGTGAATTAGCCCTTACCTCTTATACTGAGAGCAGAAAACTCAGATAAATTGATCTATCTAACTGTTAATCTGTCAATTTGTCTAGCTAGCTAGCTATGTGTCTTTTAACCTTCTCAATTTTTTTATCCAGTTGGTAAAATTGTAGGACAGTTAGGGTGTTTGTCCTTGTTTCATTTCAAACACAGGTTCCTGTAATAAAAAAGAGGGAATCAGTTAATGCTATTTATCATGTAAATAGAAAAATATTAAGAATTATTTTAATTAAATGACCCTTTACCTCTTATACTCAGAATAGAAAACTCAGAGAAATTCATCTATCCAACTATTTATCTGTCAATTTATCTAGCTAACTAGCTATGTGTCTATAAACCCGTCATTTTTTTTGTTATCCACTTGGAGAATTTGTAGGACAGTTAGGTTGTTTGTCTTTGTTTCGTTTTAAACACAGGTTCCTGTAATGAAAAAAATCAGATAATTCTGTTAAACACATTCTGTTTAGCTATCTAGCTATGTGTCTGTTAACCTGTCATTGTTTTTATCCAGGTGGTGAAATTCTAGGACAGTCAGGGTGTTTGTCTTTGTTTCATTTAAAACACGGAGTCCTGTTCTGAAAATAAGAAATGAGATAATGCTGTTTATCATGTAAATAGAAAAATATAAAGAATTATTTGAATTAAATGTCAATTCATCTGCCTAACTCTTTATCTGTCTATTTATCTATCTTGCTATGTGTCTGTTAACCCGTTATTTTTTAATCTATTTGGAGAATTTTTAAGACAGTTAGATAAATGACTGTATTGAATGAATTGTAGAACAGTCAGGATGTTTCTCTCTTTTTATTTCAAGTATCTTTAGTCCATCTGTAGTTCAGCTGTCTCTCTCTCTCTCTCTCTTTATCTATCTATATACATTTTAGTCTGTATGTTTGTCTACTACTTCTGTCTGTCTTTTGTCTATTTTTATTTTCTTTGTAACTGTTTCTTACTTACTATCAATTTTTCTAACTTTCTAATCCTACATAGATCAATAGATAAAATCTTTCACCACTAGCAAACTTTAATAACTGAGTCTGTCCACCATCCCAAAAACATCATCAGCTTCTCAACATTACAACTTTAACCCAGTTAAAATGAAAACACACATCAGCAGCAGACTTTAAAAACCCAGTCAGTTCAGCAACCTCAAGGCTAAAGCACACTGCCACGGCGGGCAGGAATAATGAAAAGACTGTTTGTCCTACATTTGCTGTCCTGATGTGTGGAGAGGGTGCTGGTTACATGTCTGCAGCTGGAGGATCAGAGGAGCGACTGGGAGTTTAATGGAATGATTGATAATAGAACATTATTACATCATAAAGACACAGTTCTAAAGTTCCAGCAGCAGCTGTTTCTCTGACCTTTGAAAGATGCATTTGTGAACTGGTGCTCACCTGAGTTTACCCATGTATACACACCTGCACCAACACCTGAACACATTAAAATCACTCCTGTCATCAACAGGGTTCTTTCAGTAATCCAAAATCTGTCTTCAAATATGGGCCTAATAGTAATTTACTGTTACTATATATTACATTTCATGATTTTATATGTTATGCCAATATATCTATCTATATATCTATCTGCCTGTATATATCTATCTTTATTGTTTTTAATTGATCAGTGAAATAATCAGCCTGGTCTCATGGGATATACGTACCTCTGACCACTTTTTAGGTTTAAGATATAGGGGAACTGGGTCCTTTCTACTGATTAAGGGTGATTTATCTAGCTAGTAGGTAACAGCTAGCTAGGTGGCTAGGCTAATGCAGCCTCTAACATAGCATCAGGTACACAGTGAGCTGTAGTTGTGGCCATTCTCATATAGTTTGGTGGTTAAATCAGAGGTTCTTCTAACATATCTTTTACCAAAAGCTTATATGAAGATAAGGGAACGGGAGACACTGTCTGCTCATTCATTAGCGTAGAGTGAGGTGTCAGCTGAGCTCGTACATTAGCTAGCTAGCGCTAGGTGGCTAATGAGGAGCGCTTGCTAGATAAAGCAGCTGGTGTTTTTCTGTGGTTGTCACGATGTGCTGGCTAGAGATCTCGTATGCTGTACTAACTGATTTCATACTGGATCTAATTGTGTGTAATTATGATCTTTCTCTTTTTTTTACAGCTTTGAACATCTATTCATCATTGATTCTCATTATCTTTCTCTGCCTCTTGCAGGGACCAGGTCGACACGTGGACAGGTGAGTTAATGCTAGAGTTTATATTAGCTGGTTTTCTGGTTAGTTTTTATACTCCCTCAGTTAACAAATGTAAGCACAGTACAGAAACACACACCATGTGACCTTAGAATTACAGGATTTTACATGTCGGGGTTTCGTAAAAATGGACTAATTTGATTATTTGAGGTTAATCATCTGAATGTTAGAACTATCTGAGCTGGTTTCCCAGACTTGTGTTAAACCTAGTCCTTGACTAAAAGAGAACTTCAGTAAAGATCACCACTGGAAAAAAGCTAGTTAGTGTCTGGGATTATGATCAATCCATGTCTGGGTAATCAGCCCTTTCTGATCTGAATCATCATGTGTGAAATAATGTGTAATGTGTTGAAATTATTGCACAACTGATTTATTGCACATATTTCAATGAATTGCATTACCGTTATTATTGCACATATGAAAAGTATAATTTGAGTATTTTTCTGATGAACCACAATGTCACACATTGAGGGAGGAGTTTGATGGTCACAGGTAGGAATGACCTGTGGTGCTCTGTGGTGCATTTTGATGATGAGTCTTGCACTGAATGTGCTCCTGTGGGTTGGAGCCATTATCCGTAATGGCATGCAGCTTATACAGCATCCTCCCCTCTGACACTGCCTCAGTGAGTCCACCTCCACACCCACATCATCACTGGCCTTTTGGATCAGTTTGTTCAGTCTGTTGGTGTCTGCCACTCTCAGCCTGTCCCAGCATGCACTTGCCACCACAGACTCATAGAAGATCCTGAGCATAGTCTGGCAGTTATTGAAGGACCTTAGAAAATAGAGACTCCTTCCTGTAGAGGGCGTCAGTGTTCTTAGCCCAGTCTAGTGAGTTGTCAATTTAAACTCATAGATATTTGTAGTTCTCCACAGTGTCCACATTGACCCCCCTGATGGACACAGGGGTCGTCACCAGTGCCTTGTCCCTCCTTAACAGGTCATTTTGTAAAATACATTTTCATGAGTCGCTGAACATTAACAAAAATGGTTCAGCTTCCCATCCTCTATGAGGAAACATACATCATGTTGATTTGCATGTTCTGTGTATGTATGAAAATGTTTTTAAAAAAATAATTCCAGAAAATACAAGAACATCTGAAGCTTCAGCTAGTGAACAATGCTTTGCGGATGTAAATGCACACCAAGTTATTGGTATGTATTTTTCACACCTAAAATGTTGTTCACAACAATTAGGAAGAGTGAAGCTGTTGAAAAGCCACCTGTCCTTATTTGTGCAGGTCTGTAATTAGCATGCCACTGTTATTCAGTATTTTCCTAATTCCAGAATGGGAACATTTGTGGCAATTTGTGTATCTTCCAAATATATCTTCCAAAAAGCTTTCCTTGAATGAACATATTGTCATCATGAAAAAGAAAAATTCTGTAGCATTGACCACTTCTCTTGCCCAGTTTGCACCCTAGATACAGTTGCTGTGTCTGTCGATGGAAACCGAACACTACATCATTTTAGCAAAACAAAGAGTTGTGTTATTATTGATAACTGTAAACTGTCAGAATCTCTAGGGAGTATCTCTATTATCTTTAATGTTTTCTTTAGAGGAACAGACATTTTTTGATGGCATTTTTTTGGCTAGTGATAAAGATATAGCAACATTTGTTGAGTGCATTCGTAAGAAGGCCAAGCCAGTACTTTAGACTGTACATAGTGAAACAGGATTTACTTTTTGTATATATTTGATAATGACATTGTGTTACAGGTACATGGAAAATGAATCTGTGGGACATCAACATGGGCTGCAGCCAGAGAGACCTCTAAAAAGACAAACCTCATATGTGATGAAGAGGTCCTGGAGGTGGCAGTTTGCTTAAAGGTCTGAACATGTATTGGGGAGATATTTACCAATCCTCCATTTTTGCAAGAAGAACTGGCCACAAAAACAAATGGAAAGTTCTTCTGCACTGATATAATGTGTGGATATTGGCCCTATCTGCAGAAAACCTGACTTAGACTTTTCTGCATGCAAAGGGGCGTTCTACAAAATGTGAGGTAATTGTGTATTGTCTAGCACACAGTTAAGTATTTTACCATATTGGTGGTGTTTTTAAACTTCAAATTTGTATTCTTGACATCTGATATAAATGCTGTAGGTGCAGCGGGGTGCCAAAAACCAAACAGGGGCAGGCACTACCATATTTAACAGCTTTTTGTCACGAATGGCTCTAACTACAAAATACATGAGTAAGGCTGGGAAGTGAACCTTTACTTACAGTGCTCATGTATTGTGCTTTTTTACCCTACTTTTCATTGATCATATTTGTTGACTAAGCCCTGGTGAAACAGTACATTTATCAGTTCCTTCATAATTACAGCTCGAGTGGATATGATCACATTGCATGTCAGGAGGAGGATCATCTTGCTGTTTTTTACAAGTATATCTTAACACCTGCCCTTTTAACTGATAGAGTGACCATGGCAAACAAACTTCAAAATTATTTGTATAATTGCTTTCTCATTGCATAAGTGATGTGACTTTCTCTATCAAAATGTTGGAATACTTATTAGTCACCATAAAACGAAAAAAGAGCAAACTATAGATATATTCTCAGATTTTCTTGGCAAAACATTTATGGGCGTCGTCTTTTAATTTTACATCCCACGTTGTTTAGTCATTTACTGTTTTGTCTTTATCTCAATATGTTAGATTTACTTTTAATGTCAACCACCTTAACCTGACAAATATTCTTTACAGCTCCACATGACCCCAGATCAGATGATCCAGTGGGGTTGCAACATGTGATTGAAGGCCTATTCTTGGATATGCAACAGAAAAGGGGGGATCTATATTGAGTAACTGTAGCCATGTTCAGGTTGCCTCCCAGACATCATGAACTTGTGGAATTAATTTTTAAATGTGAAATCTGTGACAATAACATTAAGTTGTAGGTAATTTAGGTAATTCAAATACAGTTCAAATACATTTTTACATGGAGCAAAGTGCCCCTTCCACATCGTACACTTAAACCCTTACATAATCTTTATACTGTGTTTATACTCTAGTGAGCATGTTCATGTCAGGTCCGCGTCGCCGCACCCATCCCGAGGGCGGTCCCGAGCCGCAGACCACAGGCTTCATGTTCAAGGACTTTTACGTTGACACCCGATTCCTGTTATCATGTTCTGATTTAGGTCACCTGAGAGCTGGGGTACAAAAGGGGAGCAAACGCTAAGGTCTGGGCCGAGAATTACTCTTGCGACGCCAAGCATTATGTTGGCCTCACGTTCATGAGACTTCTAGGAGAGTCTACGGGTTTCGGTAGTGTATGCTCTATCGGAGCTGTTTCACGTTCAGAGGGAGTTCGCTGTCTGGTTCACTGGTTGGTCGCCAGTGAGATTCGGCGTCCGGTTCCTTTGCACTCTAGTCACGTAAGTTTATCAGCGCCTGACGAGCGCGGTTTGGGTTCCTGTATTTGGCTTCCTCCCTCCGTTAGGGTGGCCCAGCCTCGCTTTGCTCCCTGGCTGCCTACCAGCCTCAGGTGGCCTTCAGGTTTTGCCCGCATTAGTTTGTCACGTTTGTCTTGTTTATCCCTCTGTTATTGTTGCACTCTTGTGTTTTCCCCTTGTTAATTTGAATAAAACGTTATCATGCATCGCACCGTCCCTGCGAGTGTTCACCCGTCCATGTCTAGCTTATCCAGCATGACAGTTCAATAAAAGAACCCCATTGTTTCTGCACGTTTTCCATTTGATCAGTTCCACTGACCATATAGGTCTTGTTGTACAGTTACATACTGTAATCCATCTTTTTCCCTGTGTACTTTGCCAGCACACCTTTACCTTTTTCTTTAGTATTCAGGACCTCCACAAGACTATCATTTCCAGATGTTGTAGTGAAGAAACTAGCATGAGCAAGTCCGATTTGTAATGTAAGCCAAGAGTGATAGTTGGTCACAGGAGGCTGTTGGCTGGATATTTGTGATTGGTGGACTATTCTCAGTGACACTGAGCTGTTTAAAAACTCCAGCAGCACTGCTGTGTGTCTGACTCACTCGCACTGGTGCAACACACACTAACACGCCACCACCCTGTCAGTGTTACTGCAGTGCTGAGAATAATCCGCCACCCAGATAGTACCAGTTTATTGCACTGGTGTGACTGAATCAGACACAGAAGTGCTGTTGGAGTTTTCACTGTTCACTCTATAGACAAACCGAGCTTGTCATTCTGCTTTGGAGACGTTTGCTTGTAATTGTACACACCTACCAACTTGGTAGGAGTGTCTAATCGAGTAGACAGTGAGTGGACACAACGTTTAAAAACTCTAGCAGCACTGCTGTTTCTGATGTATGCTTCGATTACTTTTGTATTCGCTGACGTTATGACTTGGGATTCTGGTACGTTAATTTTGACATGAACCATTTTCGTGACTCTTCATTTAAACTCATTAAACTCAGACTTTCAAAGGAAAGAGGTCTATGTGCTTTTCATTTGTTTCAGACCATAGAAATGTGGAAATTCTGACCATGAAGACCATTAATAGAACTTAATGTTAATACTTATTATTTATTAAGTGATCATTTCTTATCTGATTCAGCAGTTTAGAATATTTGTTTGAATATGATTTGATGTTTTTTTTTTTAATTATTATTTGTTATTTCAGACTGTGAGCAATGCTGAATGTCAAGTTGTACTGTGAAGTACTACTGGATTACAATACAGTTTAATAAGAAGAAATTATGTTCCCTCGTCTTTAGTCCTGTGTCCTTACCGATGCACCATCCTGTTTACTGTGAAACCCAATACGAGCTAGCCCTACCTATATCCTCTGAAACACTTAGACATGAAGAAGAACGTTTTTGACAAGGTGATGCAGCTGGAGAGACTTATCGAGGAAGAGGCTCTACTGGTGGAAGAAATGAGACAACAGTGGAACCATCTTACAAGAACCTGCAGGGCTTTGAGGGACCAGGCTGGTGTACTAGCAGATGGCCTGGCCACATAGAGTGAGAACCTAAGTGAAATGAAAATACCCCCAAAAAAGCAGATCAGAATAATTTTCAGTTAGAATTAGTTTCAAACAAATGTAGGTGATTAAAATCATACAGTGATTATAAATCCAGCATGAAGATGAAATTCCAGACTCTTATGAAAGAACCATGAAACTACAGGGGCCGATTTCCTGCACAGGGATTAAGTTTAGTCTTGGACTATATTTGGGTGTTCATCTGTGGGACAAGTTGGAATGGGAAGTGAACATGGACAAGCTGTACAAGAAGGGCCAAAGCCAGCGCTACTTTTTGAAGGCTGAAGTTCTTTGGTGTGACAACCTAGCTGCTATGAACTTTCTACAAATCTGTGGTGCCAAGTATCATTTTTCTAATGGACACAGTGGAGATGGTGCTGGAGAGGGTAATGGGATGTTGGCAAAGGTGTCCGTGATCATGAAGAACCCAGTCCACAAAACACTACAGGGACAGAGAGCACACAATGGGCAGCAGACCTCGCTGCAGGAAAAACACTTTGACAGGTCATTTCTTTCTACAGCCATCAGATTGTACAAATCTACACTCCAATCCATCAAATTAATCTGTTACTCAGCATCATTGTACATCTGTATATCACCTGCACTGCATTCCCATCACTGCCTGTTCTGCTCTAGTCATCTTTTGCACAATACTGTGTGTTACAGCAGTTCTGCATTAAGTACTATGCAGTAATACTGCAACTGTAAACGACCTCATCCGTGGATTACTGTTACTATCACACAGTAACATTAACTGTGACAGTAACTGTGGCTAGGACAGTGGCAATAACTGTAACTTCAATACCTATATATGAGGGTTAGGGTCCTCTATAACAGAAATATGCTACAAAGCCATTCAGGGAAACTGAATATCTCTGTACCAGTCCTTGGTTTGGTAACATCAGACAAAGCTGTAGAACACTAGAATAACCAGCTGTACTGAGTACTCCTCCTCTTCCCTGCCCACTTCTCCAACTAAAGTATAAAACATAGCCAAAGTCAAAGCATATAGTTGTGCAGTTGTGAGGACAACCCACTTGGAGGCCAGTAGACTCGACTTTTTTACTCAAACTCAATCCCCTTACACCACTTCACACTAAACCTGCACAGTTCAACAACATTAGAGACTGAGTGCATGTGCGCATAATGGAGATATCTGTCAGGGAGTCCAGCAATGTGTGGGTATCTCATGTAAAATGCATTTTGCAGCATGTAATGTCTGGATAAATGAGTGTAATTAGTTCTATTAAAACATTAACAGCCCCCATCATCTAGCTCGCCTCTTCTGTTTTACATTTATTATAGTCCTATTTTATTCGATTTATTACAATGGTCAGTGGCTTGTCTAGGCTGAGGTCTAAGCTAGACATAGGTTTTAATTTAAACTAATAAGATTATTTTTAATCTCTTCTGTCACATACGTGTTATTTGTGTAAAGATGACTGACATGAGCACTACGAAGGACTTTCAATTCATGGATGCAAACGTATGGATGCAGTTACTGCACAGAACCTGGCCCCAGTTTGAACATAAGACAGCTCTCACTTGAACTAAATTTGTCCTCATTTCTGTGTAATAGAAGGGCAGGATGTCATGCTTTGTATGTTTTTTACAGACACTGATATGACCCCTACCGAGTGAAGCATTTCAGTGGTATTTATTTCATGGCATTATTTCCATTATTACATTCATGTCATGACATTTTCTATCTCTGTATTCTCTCCATCGTCTCGTGCCAGGTTTATTAGCATTACAATGGTTGTGAGCAGCCAGGCCTTCCATGTCTGCAGAAAAAGGCATATGCCTTGAGCTTAGGACCAGTCCCCCCCCTGCCCATTGTTATGGAGAGAATTGCAGAGAAGTGAAATTACACCTTATCCTCAAAATGGAGTTATGTAATAACTGAAAGTTTGGGAGAAGCACCATGCTCAAACTCTTCCCCTCCATTACTTCGCGCTATAAAACGCTCCTCTCCCTTTTCGTTCTTGTGACGAAACTTGCATCCCACCACCACCCCTGCTCCTCCTGATCCAATTTTACTCAACCTCTACCTGGCAAGGGGGGGTCTGGCTTTGAATTCCATCTGCTCGAAGCCCCCCAGAACTCCAGCCCAAATTTCTCCAGTTGCCTCCTTGCCTCAGCTAGCTTGGTCCGCACTCGCAAACTGATTTATACTTAAATCATCATAGCAGCCACATACATTAATGTATAAATGTCAACAGGTACAGCGGCTGAGATGAATGAACTGAAAGACTCATGAATGGATGAGTGGGAACACTGACTGACAGTTCAGTTGCCAGCAGGCCTGGCAAAAGCAGATGAACCAAAAAATATAATAGTACCAGCAGGAATGACCTCCTGTATCACTCCTTTACACGCCAGAGATGAAGATGTCTGTTTCATCTAAACGGATTCCTTCTCTCTATATAGGAGTGCACTTTTCTAGAGGCTGAATATTAAAGACATTGTATTAGACTCTTGAGTACAGAAAACGTGAACTCCATAGAGAGGGAGAGTGTCCTTTTTTTCACATTACTTTATGAATTGGTAGGTAAACAAAGTCCACTGAAATAAATTTCTAATTTCTATTGGATAGAAATGAGAAATAGGTGCTGGGCATTTCTCACCACCTATTGCAGGGCCTCCATCTGCCACACACCAACAGCATCAAGGGAATACTTACATAATTTAGTGTAATATTAGATACACACTGATGCACCTCCCCTTGACCCTGTTCACCTCTGAGAGCAGCACTGAATTTAAGAGTCTTCTGTAGGTCTGCTGGTGGAAATGAAAGTGGTGTGCTTACACTTTTGTTGAGCATCTCCTGAAGATCACCTAGGAGTCCTTTAGAGGAAAACTCCAAGCACTGTTTCAGCTGAAGCGGTGACAATGTACACCATCACAGGATGGATGGCATTAACCTCAAAATACACATAAGCTTCATTATGATGTTGCAAAAAAGTGTAGTGATGAAGGCAGTAGTGGAGAGTAAAGAACCTAGAACAGTCCTAAATATCTTATAATAGACTATAAAAGACACAACTATTCATATGAAGTTGGTTCATCACATCACATTTGATGGCTCTGCTGTTTATCCCCATTATATTATTCCACTTACCCCCAAGAATCTTCCAAGAGCTTTTTAATAGTCATTCCCTCAGCTAGTTCTCCATGCTGCCAATGCAAAGGCTTTCATAAGGTCCTTCACGATCATCAAATCAGGTTTTTCAGGCAACACCTTATTGTGGGCCTCAGACATAGTATCCTCTCCAACAACACATGATTCCCTCTTCAAAGACACAAAATATCAGTCCCAACGATAAAAAGAGAATTACTTAAATCTCTCCACCAATATTACACCAACTACACTTCTGTGATCAACCATAATAAAATCGTTCTTAAACAAACTTACATAACTGTTCTCCTCAACATCCCTCAGGAAAGAGCTCTTCACCATTAAAGCTTTGGTAACTTGGACATACTCTGCATTGGTGGGATAGCTGCACATCAAGAGCAACAAAATGAATCAAATGTATCCAGTAATTCTGTTCATCTAATGGGGGGCATTTCACAAAGCAGGATTCCTCCGATTAGCGAGAAAATTTAAGCCCAGAGTCAAGCCTATCCAATATGTAAAGAGCTAAGGCACATTTTGTAAGGAGGTTCAGTTCCTAATCAACATCTGGCTCTAGGAAGTGGCCACTGCATCATCTGAAAATGCCATCCACTGCCACGTACCATATTACGAATGGCACCTGCCAATGAAAGACAGATGCGCTACGTTAAAAAAGGCACTTTAGCAGAGTTGCTTACTTTTTTTTTAGTTTTTACTTTTGGGGTTCTATTGAGCTGTTCTCCAGAAAGAAGCTGGAGTCTTGCCTCAGCACTGTGAATGACACTTTGGGTCTGTTTACTCCTGCCATAAAGAGCTGTAAATCCCAGAAACATCAAACAAGTTACAGCAGCTTCAAGAAAAATGACATTCACTGGCCTGATGGTGGCGTTACAGGAAAGCATTAAGCGTTTTTATTCAATAGCATCTGGTCTGTAGCATCTGTGTCCTACACACAAAATTCTTTTTTTTTGGTAATTTCTTGATCCTTCCTACTTCAAGAATTTTTTTTACCAATCCTCACATATCTGGTAGCAAAATACCTGCAATATTTATAATTAATAATAATTAGAATGAATAATGTCAACTTGTACCTTTTGAACACTTAAGCCCATTTTAACAAAATCTTTTCAGCACATTATTTTGAGGGGGTATGTCAAGTTTGGTGGACATTTGTCACAAGAAAGCGAGGTCAATAGTACATAACTCTTAGAAACCATTCATCCAGTCAACCTACAATTTTACATGCTGCATCTTTAGCCTATTCTATAATAGTCTGACCAGAGGACTTGATATGTCAATTATTGTGGTTGGTATTAGCCAATCACATTCAAGCATACATTTGACATGCTAAACATTCACCAATCAGGGTGCAACTTATGGGGATTTATCAATGTAGGCATATTCTGTAAACCAGTGAAGTTGCCAGAAATGCCTTACAATAATGCTGTCATATGCTGTTTCCTATATGTTACATTTACAGATACACCAACCTTTTTCAGTTCCGATACCAATACATAAATGTATTGATCGATACACAGTACCGATCCGATACCATTGTTAAATAAATAAACCGTATACCTCACCATGTGGGAGAGATTTAAAGCATCAGGATTGATGTAAACATTATCTCACTAACTTAATAACTAAAATAGTTATAAATGTATTAAATTGCTATTTATTTGTCACTAAAATAAGAAACAATTGTGCAGGACCTAGGCACAGCATTCACCTTACAATGTGTTCATTTATTTATAAGTATTTATAGGAGACAGTCACACATGTCAGATTTAGTTCTTTTCAAAGGATACAAAAGTCTTCATATGAGATATGACTATTAACAGAATGTTTTTTTTAGTTAATAATTGCAATAATTTTGATGATTGGTTATGTGTATTGATTTGTAACTATCATTATCATTGGGCCTGTTGTGCTGGTTCTTTAGGTCTCATTGGGCCTGTCGTGGTTGGAACTTTAAGCCACTTGCCTATTGTCTATTTTATATATTGGCATAAAGAAAATCCTAAAACTTAGGCCTACTTGAAGCCATAGCTGACACTCGTGTGACTCCAGTGTTGTGACTGTTTTTTTTCATGGTAATTCCTACTCCATCCACTATGTGGCAGTATATTGGAAGTAGACCAGGTTACAAGCCAAAAGGGAGGGAACTGTGAACAGCAAGGTGGTTTAGATGTGGCTCACTTCAGGCCTCACTGTAATGAAGATCCTTACTGGTGGAACTACAGGTTCTAACACTCACTGTAAGTTTGCTATCATTTAATCCTTTCTATATTCAGTCAAGCTTTTTGTATGTTTTATTTATGAGGTTCTGTGCTGTTCTGCTTTTGCAGAAAGCTTCACTTTTGTCTTGTTTTCTATTTGTTTGTTTCTCTATTTGCAGTTCTTAAAACTAACTTGCTCTTCTTATGGAAATTGGGATAAACTTTACACACAGAAGACAAATGTATCACTCCTGAATTGACTTTCAGCAACTCAAACCAGGGATTTCCATGGTTCAGATTTTCTTTTCACAAGGAAACATCCAGGATTGTAAACTGTTATCAGAGAGAAAGATGTCTGAAATGCAAACCAATTTGGGAGAGCCTGGCACAGCATTCACCTTACAATTTATTCATTTATTTATAAGTATTTATAGGAGACAGTCACACATGCCAGATTTAGTTCTTTTCAAATTATACAAAAGTCTTCATATGAGATATGACTGTCAACAGAATGTTTTTTTTTAGTTGAAAATGCAATAATTTTGATGATTGGTTATGTGTATTGATTTGTAACTATCATTATCATTGGGCCTGTTGTGCTGGTTCTTTAGGTCTCATTGGGCCTGTTGTGGTTGGAACTTTAAGCCACTTGCCTATTGTCTATTTTCTATATTTGCATAAAAAATCCTAAAACTTAGGCCTACTTGAAGCCATAGCTGACACTCGTGTGACTCCAGTGTTGTGACTGTTTTTTTTCATGGTAATTCCTACTCCATCCACTATGTGGCAGTATATTGGAAGTAGACCAGGTTACAAGCCAAAAGGGAGGGAACTGTGAACAGCAAGGTGGTTTAGATGTGGCTCACTTCAGGCCTCACTGTAATGAAGATCCTTACTGGTGGAACTACAGGTTCTAACACTCACTGTAAGTTTGCTATCATTTAATCCTTTCTATATTCAGTCAAGCTTTTTGTATGTTTTATTTATGAGGTTCTGTGCTGTTCTGCTTTTGCAGAAAGCTTCACTTTTGTCTTGTTTTCTATTTGTTTGTTTCTCTATTTGCAGTTCTTAAAACTAACTTGCTCTTCTTATGGAAATTGGGATAAACTTTACACACAGAAGACAAATGTATCACTCCTGAATTGACTTTCAGCAACTCAAACCAGGGATTTCCATGGTTCAGATTTTCTTTTCACAAGGAAACATCCAGGATTGTAAACTGTTATCAGAGAGAAAGATGTCTGAAATGCAAACCAATTTGGGAGAGCCTGGCACAGCATTCACCTTACAATTTATTCATTTATTTATAAGTATTTATAGGAGACAGTCACACATGCCAGATTTAGTTCTTTTCAAATTATACAAAAGTCTTCATATGAGATATGACTGTCAACAGAATGTTTTTTTTTAGTTGAAAATGCAATAATTTTGATGATTGGTTATGTGTATTGATTTGTAACTATCATTATCATTGGGCCTGTTGTGCTGGTTCTTTAGGTCTCATTGGGCCTGTTGTGGTTGGAACTTTAAGCCACTTGCCTATTGTCTATTTTCTATATTTGCATAAAAAATCCTAAAACTTAGGCCTACTTGAAGCCATAGCTGACACTCGTGTGACTCCAGTGTTGTGACTGTTTTTTTTCATGGTAATTCCTACTCCATCCACTATGTGGCAGTATATTGGAAGTAGGCCAGGTTACAAGCCAAAAGGGAGGGAACTGAAGCAGCAAGGTGGTTTAGATGTGGCTCCCTTCAGGTCTCACTGTAATGAAGATCCTTACTGGTGGAACTATAGGTTCTAACACTCACTGCAAGTTTGCTATCATTTAATTCTTTCTATATTCAGTCAAGCTTTGTGTATGTTTTTATTCATGAGGTTTTGTGCTGTTCTGCTTTTGCAGAAAGCTTCACTTTTGTCTTCTTTTCTGTTTGTTTGTTTCTCTATTTGCAGTCCTTACAACTAACTTGCTCTTCTTATGGACATTGGGATAAACTTTACACACAGAAGACAAATGTATCACTCCTGAATTGACTCTCAGCAACTCAAACCAGGGATTTCCATGGTTCAGACATTCCTTTCACAAGGAAACATCCAGGATTATAAACTGTTATCAGAAAGAAGGATGTCTGAAATACAAACCACTTTGTGAGAGCTTTCCAACTCCTATGTTTTGGATTGGTTCTATGGACTTCAAGTAAGTACCGTTAATAAGAGGGTGAGTACAGACAAAATTTCACCCACCTTCAAGCACTAGTGAGCAGTCCACAAGAAATCTGCAGGCTCTCTTAAGTACTTTTTTTGTAAATTGTGATCTGGCTATTCTAAGGGTAGTAGTATATTTCAGATGTGTCTCTACACTACAGCTGATTTTGGATTTATATGCTTTATGGATGTTTAACTGGAACAATATTACATTAAAAATGGTTAAAATAGGCATATTGTACGACAGTGTCACAGTAGTGATTTATTCATTATGAAAATGCACTACATGCATGTTTAGAAGTGTTAAAGTGATTTTCATTTCTTCTCTGTTCTTTAGTAGGTTTGTTTGTCTTTATAAGTAACACCAGCAGCTCTTTATCTCTGAGAGTTTTTGGTTTCTGCACATTTTTTTTTGTCTTTTACCATCAACAGCACCTGTTGCAGGAATTCTGGCTATTCTGATTAAATATCCTTGTCAAAATGGAAAGACTGGAAATGTTGAGGAAATCTAGTGAGTGTAGTTTCTCTGTTCTCCATCGTGGTTTTTTGTTGTTTTTTTTAAGTCATGTTTGAAGTTTTAGGACATTGTTTGTGAGTGAGAGGAGGGGCAAAGTGAATATCTAATGATCCAATATCAAACTAAGTTGACTGAGCTTTCCAAACTCAAGGTTCTCAAACTCAAATGTGCTTGGATGTACAAACAAGTGACTGTGTGTTTTTTTTTAGTTCATTAGTAAGACAGCCCGATTCATTTCTGTGAAGTTTAATTTACTAGTGTTTGCAAATGTAGCTTCTCTTAGTCTGAGAAATATGTGGAAATAGTACCACCAGTTAAAGTATTGAAATTGGGTATGACGTCCGGTCCTCTATCACAGAGAAAGGCTTCACCTCTGCTGCCTGGAATCTGTTGTGCTCTCCGGAAACATCAAGAAGGTGCTACACCAAGACCTTACCCAGTCACACCAGTCAGGTAAGTGATGATTTACTTTATTCAAATCTTTATACAGTCAAACAATTTTTAGTTGCTGGACCAGGAATAATGGAAAAATCAGCTGATCTAACATTAAGTCTAAATAAAAATAGTTTATTTCTAGTGTCTTTTGGACCTAAAAGGAGAACTTCTGTTTTGTTACTGTTAAGAAGAAAGAAGTTATGTGACATCCAGAGTTTTATATCCTTTACACAGTCCTCCATTTTCTTTAATCTAAAGTTATCAACATGTTGAGCTGATATATAGTGGGGAGAACAAGTATTTGATACACTGCTGATTTTTCAGGTTTTCCCACTTGCAAAGCATGTAGAAGACTGTAATTTTTATCATAGGTACTCTTCAACTGTGAGTGATGGAATCTAAAACAAAAATCCAGAAAAATACATTGTATGATTTTTAAATAATTAATTTCCATTTTATTGTGGGAAATAAGTATTTGATACACCAGAAAAAGAAACTTAATGTTTGGTACAGAAACCTTTGTTTGCAATTACAGAGATGAGACGTTTCCTGTAGTTCTTGACAAGGTTTGCACACACTGCAGCAGGGATTTTGGCCCACTCCTCCATACAGATCTCCTCCAGAGCCTTCAGGTTTCGTGGCTGTCGCTGGGCCACACGGACTTTAAGCTCCCTCCAAAGATTTTCTATTGGATTCAGGTCTGGAGACTGGCTAGGCCACTCCAGGACCTTAAGATGTTTCCTACGGAGCCACTCTTTAGTTGCCCTGGCTGTGTGTTTTGGGTCGTTATCATGCTGGAAGACCCAGCCACGACCCATCTTCAGTGCTCTTACTGAGGGAAGGAGGTTGTTGGCCAAAATCTCACGATACATGGCCCCATCCATCCTTCCCACAATACGGTGCAGTCGTCCTGTCCCCTTTGCAGAAAAGCATCCCCAAAGAATGATGTTTCCACCGCCATGCTTCACGGTTGGGATGGTGTTCTTGGGGTTGTACTCATCATTCTTCTTCCTCCAAACATGACGAGTGGAGTTTAAACCAAAAAGTTCTATTTTTGTCTCATCAGACCACATGACCTTCTCCCATTCCTCCTCTGGATCATTCAGATGGTCATTTGCAAACTTCAGACGGGCTTTGACATGCGTTGGCTTGAGGAAGGGCACCTTGCGTGCACTGCAGGATTTTAATCCTTGACGGCGTAGAGTGTTACTGATTGTTTTCTTTGAGACTGTGGTCCCAGCTCTATTCAGGTCATTGACCAGGTCCTGCCGTGTAATTCTGGGCTCATTCCTCACCTTCCTCAAGATCATTGATGCTCCACGAGGTGAGATCTTGCATGGCGCCCCAGACCGAGGGAGATTATCCGTTATTTTGCATTTCTTCCATTTTCTAATAATTGCACCAACAGTTGTTGCCTTCTCACCAAGCTGCTTGCCTATTGTCCTGTAGCCCATCCCAGCCTTGTGCAGGTCTACAATTTTATCCCTGATGTCCTTACAAAGCTCTCTGGTCTTGGGCATTGTGGAGATGCTGGAGTCTGACTGATTGAGTGTGTGGACAGGTGTCTTTTATACAGGTAACGAGTTCAAACAGGTGCAGTTAATACAGGTAATGAGTGGAGAACAGGAGGGCTTCTTAAAGAAGAAGTAACATGTCTGTGAGAGCCAAAATTCTTACTGGTTGATAGATGATCAAATACTTATTTCCCACAATAAAATGGAAATTAATTATTTAAAAATCATACAATGTATTTTTCTGGATTTTTGTTTTAGATTCCATCACTCACAGTTGAAGAGTACCTATGATAAAAATTACAGTCTTCTACATGCTTTGCAAGTGGGAAAACCTGAAAAATCAGCAGTGTATCAAATACTTGTTCTCCCCACTGTATAGAGCTGTGTGTCATCTGCAATGGCAATGGAAATTATAACTGCCCAGTGGTAACATGTATAATGTAAATAATAGCAGTCCTAAAATAGAGTATTGTGGAACTCCATATCTTACTTGTGTAATTTGATGATAAATCTTTTATCTTTATAAACTGATAGTGTTCAGTTAGATATGATTTGAACCACGGTGGGGCTGTTCCTGTGATTCCAACCATTTTCTCTAATCTTTCTAGTAGAATAGTGTGAACTATTGTATCAAAGGCTGCACTGCGGTCTAGTAGGGCTTTCTAATTATGCAATGTCTAATTTTTAAATATTTCCAGAAATCACCTTTTTCGCTCTAGCATTTACTGTTGAACAAGTTTACAAAATTACATAAATGTCCCCTCTTTATAGAGATCATTCACAGTGTGTATACCCTTGTCTACACCCTTTCCAAAAAACTTTCTGCTTCCCAATCTTCACCTCTGGGTTGAACCAGAATGATGCATAATGTTGTTTGTAGTGGGAAATCCTGTGCAATTTATGAACCTTTGCCCAGACCTCTTGAGAGTGCGTAGTGACTGGGTTTACTCCTTTGATGGCAGGATTCGCTCTTATGGCCACCGCTAGGGGTTCCAGCGCAATTATAAATAAGAGCAGTGGCATACAGCAACCCTAAAGCATCAGTTTTGACAAATATTATTTTTTTCCCTTTAGCAAAACCAGAACCAAAACCAAACCTCAACAGGTCCGAGTGTAAGGAGTCCCACTCGACCCTGTCGAAGGCCTTCTGAGCATCAAGCGATACAGTGGCCACTGGCATTTCGCATTGACTAGGAGGCATTTAACCACATTAGGTGCATGAGCCTTCTCAAATTATCAGTGGAAGACCTACCCTTTATAAAGCCTACTTGGTCTGAATGTATAATGTGTGGTAAGATTGTTTCCAATCTGAAGGTCAGTACCTTACTATATACAATGATGAGGCTGATTGGTCTAAAGTTAGCCGGATCCATATGATCTGTTCCTTTATTAAGTATCAGAGTGTTTTTTAAGAGATGTTGGAAGTGAAAATATTCTTTATAGTACTCCACCGGAAACCCATTCGTTCCTGATGATTTCCCTGTTTTCATGCCAGTTTTAACCTCTTCTTGGGTTTTTGGTGCATCAAGAATAGATGCTTGATCTAAACAGGTTCTCATAGAATTCTTTAAAGACATCATTATTACCTTTAGAAATGATGTGGACAGAGCATTGTTCTTTTAACTGTCTGGCCAAAAGTCTACCAGTTTTTTCTCCTGACTCATAAAATTTTGTCTGAACGTTTTTTTTTGTTTTTTTTTATTGAAAATGTCCTAAATTCGAAACTTACATTTACAAATGTTTTTAAATAAGCTTTCAGAGTAATGTCTGGCCAACTCTTTTTCCATGCTATTTAGTTCTGCTGTCAATGTTTTAATTCTCTAATTGAGCTATTTTTCCCTTTTCTGTGCAATCCTTTTACCCAAATGTACGCTTCAGATGCCTCCAAAACCATTGCTACGCTGTCTGTGCTACCCAAATTAAAACAATGATGGGTCCTCTGTAAGCTCTTTTGAAAATAACTCATCCTGTAGTAGAGATGTGTTCATTCTCCATCTACCTCTTCTAAGCCTGTCTGAATGTATATTCACACAAAGCTCAACAGGTGCATTCTAGGTGCATAATTCTAAATAGAACCAACATAGCCAAACAGGCCAACAAGAATCTTTTCTCCACAGCAGAGGAGAGAACATGAACAGAAAAATGTCTCCAGTAGCCAGCTGAGGATTCTCTTCTTGTTAAATTCATGTCCACAAAACTAACAACAAAGAGAAAAAAGGAAGAAAAAAAAGAAGAGAACTTCACTTAGGTCAGTGGAATGTCTGAGACGTCTACTAGGTTATAGCCTAAACAGCTCCACAAAGCTATCCAGATCAATCATACTTCTCAGTCTCCTTGTGCTAGTGGATGTTTTATAGTTTATTCTCCATCAGTAACTTGCTTCTCGATGAACTTGACAGCTTCTGTTGTGACGTCAAACTTTGTTTCTCCTCTTCCACGCAAACTGGAGCGCTGCAGGAAAGACTAAAGGAAACCTCACTTTTTTTATGTCATGCAGCAGCTGTTTCACCAATCAGAAAGTTTTCCTCCTCTCAAACAGCTTCTTTGACATGTAAGGAAACAAGGAAATGTTGCTTCCACTCCACACTACACCTCCTTTCTCTCTCGCAGCTTTTAAGACATTATCTCTCGCGGTTGAACGCAGAGAGGATCAATCTCTGAGGCTGTCTTCATGTGGACGAGATCAGGGAGAGCAGTGTGCTCTTTTAATTTCGAATTTGTTGTTAATGTGCATGTGCAGGCCCTCTGACAGTATCTTTTCAATGCATACAATCAAGTTCTCCCCTTCAATGCCCTCTTTTAAGCCCAACGATCTGACATTATTGTGGCGGCTCCTATTTTCCAGATCTTCCACACGGCTCTCCAGAGTATCTATGCGCTTGCCATGCAGCTCATGGCCATTCACCATTTGTTGAGTGGCGTCTTCCAAGCTGGAGATTGCCCTTCCTCCTCTGCTAGTCGCCCCTGCATGCCGTTTTTCAGTTCTTCTGTAGTCTCCTTAATCATTGACACATCATAAGCAACTGTTTGCAGCGTCAAGCTCATTCCATTCACTTCGGCAAGGATGTGTTCCAAATTAGCATTCTGTCCCGTTTCGGGCTAGCATCACCTGGTTTGGTAGCAGCTGCCCCTTCCCTCATGAAGGCTTAAAATATTTTGAAGATGAAGACATGTTCTTATGGATGAACGGTTTCGAACGGTAGAAAGTTTGATAATGAAATACGTAACAGACAAATAGCTGAAAAGGAGAAATATGCAGATTAGTTGGGATTTAAGTTAATGGGGCTTAGGACAACGTCTAACTCCCTCCTAGTCATTTCTTTTATATTCTTTAATATTAGCTTTGGCTTGTTTATCATAGTTTTAATCCTTGTGCTGTCTGCTATGTGTCTTACTTTACATTAATTTGCTTTAGTAACTAACTTCTGTGTTTACTTTTGAGGAATATGGTGGCCATGGAGAGGCACTGGGAGCATCAGCGTGACCAGGGCCAGCCCAAGACTTTATGGGGCCCTAAGCAGATTTTCATTTGGAGCCCCCATACCACTACCTTAGCACCAGATGCTTCATCATTCCGTATGCTGCACTGTGTGTGTATCGTACCCATTAGCATTATTTGTAATTAGCTTACATCGTACACAAAAATGTTCTAAATAATTTTCACTTTAAATACAGAGTGATGTATACATGTTCAGTAACATTAGCAGACAAGTCACTGCATTTACAGTAAACAAGTTAATGAGATTTTTCTTAATTTTTTCTTCAACAGAAAAGTGTGAGAAAGGCACCTATTATTGACAGGTCCCCTAACTCTGACCATCTCTGCATCTTGCGCAATTCCCTTTCTCCCTGGGCCAGAAAAAAGAAAAACAAAAAGAAAGTTGAAGGCCTAAGGTGGGAGCTGATGTTTATTTATTTTTTTCTTTGAGCGATTTGCTGAGAGAGATATTGTTCAATGCTGAAGCAACTGGGTCTTTATCAACTTTGTCTATGGCTCTGCATGCTCCAGCAGAGAGGGCAACTACTCCAGACGGTGTTTCTCATTGTTGGAGATTTTATTGTAAGACCCTATTAAATATCGGGCTCAAAGAGTAATGCTGTGGTACCTGTGGCCTGGAAGACCTCTAGTACACTAAATTCCAGACACCGTTTGGAAGAAAACAGACGCCAGGATCAAGGAAGCAAGTCATTCAGCTGACTCTTCGCGCTCCACTGCTGACTGCAGGTTTGACGTTCTGTCCTCTACCACCGAGAAAGGCTACACCTGTGCTGCCTGAGATCTGTCAGGGAAGTGATGATTTACTATATTCAAACCATTTGTTCTTCCCTTTCTCTGCTTGTATTAAAAAAGTAATATTAGTATCACTTGCTTACATTTCAAACAAACCTTGCAGTATCGAGCATATACTGAGAACAGAAAATTGGTTTTAACAATCTTAGGGAAAAAAAAGGAAACCTACGTATCAATTCTTACCAGTACTAGTAACTTCCACAAATAAATTTAGACTGTTAAATATACAACCTAAGTCAGGTATGCTGGGCAGATTCTCAACCCCAGATCCCTACTACCTTAACCAGTAATATTTTTATAATAAAATTTTAATAATAAAATAAAAAAAACATTTGACAACAAATCCAACACTCCTTATTAAAGCAAACAATGCTGTCACCTGGTGTAGCTGATTTAGAACATGAGTTAAAATATTAGTTGTAGAACAAAGGCTGGAAGTCTTCTACTCACTTCCACAGCCAGAACTAACAAAAAACTATTTCCTCAGTAAATGTTACAACCTGTACACTCGACCCGATTCCCTTTCAAATACTGACAGAATTACTCCCAATTATAATCAGACCTCTTTTAACAATAGTAAATTCATCCCTTACCTAAGGCCATGTACCCAAATGTACCTTTATTTTGCAGTTATAAAACCTTTAATTAAGAAACTAAATGAATCATCATTAGCCCCCACCATTACTTACATGGTCTACGTGCTGCAGACACAGCTGGACCCCTTAACATCTCTTTTACGTTATGTTTGTTCAGTTCATGTACAGTTTCTCACATTCCTCACATTCCCACTCTCCTTTCCAAGTCTACCCCATGGGCCTCACTATATTCAGTTTCTATACATGTATTGACTTTCTTTTTTGTGTTACAGGATCTCAGGAACCCCATCAACCCAACAATTGTATTTTCATCGGCAACTGTGTGGCTCAATGTCTGAACTGTGTGTTCTGCAACTCTGTAACATGTAAGTGATCCTTCAGTTTCCATAGATGTATTGACTTTCTTTGTCTTACAGGCTTTCTGGAGCCCATGACCCCACCCCCCTCCTCCATCCTAATGGTGGATCCAGCCAAGAAGGGTCTATGCATCTGCAACTGTGTGTGACTCGCTATCTGTCTGCAACTCTGTAACAGGTAAGTGATCATTCAGTTTCTATACATGTATTGACTTTTTGTTGTCTTACAGGCTTTCAGGACCAATGGCTCCCCCCTTCATGATGGTGCATACAGCCAACAAGGGTCTGTCCATTGCAACTGTGTGTGTGGCTTGCTATCTGTCTGTCTGCAAGTGTGTAACAGGTTGGTGATCATTCAGTTTCTTTACATGTATTGACTTTCTTTTTTTTTTTTTTGTCTTACAGGTTTTTCGGACCGCATGAACCAAGGGTCTTTCCATTGCAACTATGTGTGTGGCCAGCTATCTCTCTGTCTGCAAGTGTGTAAAAGGTTGGTCATCATTCAGTGTCTATACATGTATTGCCTTTTTGTTGTCTTACAGGCTTTCAGGACTAATGGCTCCCCCCTTCCTGATGGTGCATACAGCCAACAAGGGTCTGTCCCTTGCAACTTTGTGTGTGGCTCGCTATCTATCTGTCTGCAAGTGTGTAACAGGTAGGTCATCATTCAGTTTCTCTACATGTACTGACTTTCTTTTTTGTGTTGCAGGTTCTGAAGAAGTCCATCAACCTCTTCTTTTCCCTGAAGATGTATCCTTCTAACAAATATATTTGCAACTGTGTGTGGTTCGCTGTCCATCATTCTGCAACTCTGTAACAGGTAAGTAATCATTCAGTTTCTCTACATGTATTGACTTTCTTTTTTTTGTCTTACAGGTTTTTCAAGCCGCATGAACCAAGGGTCTGTGCATCTGCAACTGTGTGTGACTCGCTACTATCTGTCTGTGAGTGTGTAAAAGGTTGGTGATCTTTCACTTTCTATACATGTATTGCCTTTTTGTTGTCTTACAGGCTTTCAGGACCAATGGCTCCCCCCTTCCTGATGGTGCGTACCGCCAACATGGGTCTGTGCATCTGCAACTGTGTGTGACTCGCTATCTATCTGTCTGCAAGTGTGTAACAGGTAAGTGTTCATTCAGTTTCTCTACATGTATTGACTTTCTTTTTTTTTGTCTTACAAGTTTTTCGGACCGCATGAACCAAGGGTCTGTGCATCTGCAACTGTGTGTGACTCGCTACTATCTGTCTGCGAGTGTGTAACAGGTTGGTGATCATTCAGTTTCTATACATGTATTGCCTTTTTGTTGTCTTACAGGCTTTCAGGACTAATGGCTCCCCCCCTTCCTGATGGTGCATACAGCCAACAAGGGTCTGTCCCTTGCAACTTTGTGTGTGGCTCGCTATCTATCTGTCTGCAAGTGTGTAACAGGTAGGTCATCATTCAGTTTCTATACATGTACTGACTTTCTTTTTTGTGTTGCAGGTTCTCAAGAAGTCCATCAACCTCTTCTTCTCCCTGAAGGTGTATCCTTCTAACAAATATATTTGCAACTGTGTGTGGTTCGCTGTCCATCATTCTGCAACTCTGTAACAGGTAAGTGATCATTCAGTTTCTATACATGTATTGACTTTTTGTTGTCTTACAGGCTTTCAGGACTAATGGCTCCCCCCTTCCTGATGGTGCATACCGCCAACATGGGTCTGTGCATCTGCAACTGTGTGTGACGTGCTATCTATCTGTCTGCAAGTGTGTAACAGGTAGGTGATCATTCAGTTTCTCTACATGTATTGACTTTCTTTTTTTTGTCTTACAGGTTTTTCAAGCCGCTTGAACCAAGGGTCTGTGCATCTGCAACTGTGTGTGACTCACTACTATCTGTCTGCAAGTGTGTAACAGGTTGGTGATCATTCAGTTTCTCTACATGTATTAACTTTCTTTTTTGTGTTACAAGTTCTGAAGAAGTCCATCAACCTCTTCTTTTCCCTGAAGGTGTATCCTTCTAACAAATACATTTTCATCTGCAACTGTGTGTACTTAGCTGTCCATCATTCTGCAACTCTGTAACAGGTAAGTGATCATTCAGTGTCTATACATGTATTGCCTTTTTGTTGTCTTACAGGCTTTCAGGACCAATTGCTCCCCACTTCCTGATGTTGCATACAGCCAACAAGGGACTGCCTATTGCAACTGTGTGTGGCTCGCTATTAATCTGTCTGCAAGTGTGTAACAGGTAGGTCATCATTCAGTTTCTATACATGTATTGACTTTCTTTGTTTGTCTTACAGGTTTTACGGACAGCATGATCGCCTCCCTCCCTTCCTGATGGAGGATCTGTCCTTCAAGGGTCTGTGCATCTGCAACTGTGTTTGGCTCGCTATTAATCTGTCTGCAAGTGTGTAACAGGTTGGTGATCATTCAGTTTCTATACATGTATTGACTTTCTTTTTTGTGTTACAGATTCTCAAGAAGTTCATCAACCTCTTCTTCTCCCTGAAGGTGTATCCTTCTAACAAATATTTTAATCTGTAATTGTGTGTGGTTTGATGTTCATTATTTTGCAATTCTGTAACAGATAAGTGATCATTCAGTGTCTATACATGTATTGCCTTTTTGTTGTCTTACAGGCTTTCAGGACCAATGGCTCCCCCCTTCCTGATGGTCCATACAGTCAACAAGGGTCTATCCATTGCAACTGTGTGTGGCTCGCTATTAATCTGTCTGCAAGTGTGTAACAGGTTGGTGATCATTCAGTTTCTATACATGTATTGACTTTTTTTTTTGTGTTACAGATTCTCAAGAAGTTCATCAACGTCTTCTCCCTGAAGGTGTGTCCTTCTAACAAATGTTTTCATCTGTAACTGTGTGTCGTTCGCCGTCCAATATTCTGCAACTCTGTAACAGGTAAGTGATCATTCAGTGTCTATACATGTATTGCCTTTTTGTTGTCTTACAGGCTTTCAGGACCAATGGCTCCCCCCTTCCTGATGGATCATACAGTCAACAAGGGTCTGTCCATTGCAACTGTGTGTGGCTCGCTATCAATCTGTCTGCAAGTGTGTAACAGGTAGGTCATCATTCAGTTTCTATACATGTATTGACTTTCTTTGTTTGTCTTACAGGTTTTACGGAAAGCATGACCGCCTCCCTCCCTTCCTGATGGAGGATTTGTCCTTCAAGGGTCTGTGCATCTGCAACTGTGTGTTGCTCGCTATTAATCTGTCTGCAAGTGTGTAACAGGTAGGTCATCATTCAGTTTCTATACATGTATTGACTTTCTTTGTTTGTCTTACAGGTTTTACGGACAGCATGACCGCCTCCCTCCCTTCCTGATGGAGGATCTGTCCTTCAAGGGTCTGTGCATCTGCAACTGTGTGTGGCTCGCTATTAATCTGTCTGCAAGTGTGTAACAGGTAGGTCATCATTCAGTTTCTATACATGTATTGACTTTCTTTGTTTGTCTTACAGGTTTTACGGACAGCATGATCGCCTCCCTCCCTTCCTGATGGAGGATCTGTCCTTCAAGGGTCTGTGCATCTGCAACTGTGTGTGGCTCGCTATTAATCTGTCTGCAAGTGTGTAACAGGTTGGTGATCATTAAGGTTCTATACATGTCTTGACTTTCTTTTTTGTGTTACAGATTCTCAAGAAGTTCATCAACCTCTTCTTCTCCCTGAAGGTGTATCCTCCAAATATTTTAATCTGTATCTGTGTGAGGTTTGATGTTCATCATTCTGCAACTCTGTAACAGGTAAGTGATCGTTCAGTGTCTATACATGTATTGCCTTTTTGTTGTCTTACAGGCTTTCAGAACCAACGGCTCCCACCTTCCTGATGATGCACACAGACAACAACGGTCTGTCCATTGCAACTGTATGTGGCTTGCTATTAATCTGTCTGCAAGTGTGTAACAGGTAGGTCATCATTCAGTTTCTATGCATGTATTGACTTTCTTTGTTTGTCTTACAGGTTTTTCGGACAGCATGACCGCCTCCCTCCCTTCCTGATGGAGGATCTGTCCTTCGAGGGTCTGTGCATCTGCAACTGTTTGTGGTTCGCTATTAATCCGTCTGCAAGTGTGTAACAGGTAGGTCATCATTCAGTTTCTATACATGTATTGACTTTCTTTGTTTGTCTTACAGGTTTTACGGACAGCATGACCGCCTCCCTCCCTTCCTGATGGAGGATCTGTCCTTCAAGGGTCTGTGCAGCTGCAACTGTGTGTGGCTCGCTATTAATCTGTCTGCAAGTGTGTAACAGGTAGGTCATCATTCAGTTTCTATACATGTATTGACTTTCTTTTTTATGTTACACATTCTCAAGAAGTTCATCAACCTCTTGTTCTCCCTGAAGTTGTGTCCTTCTTACAGATATTTTCATCTGTAACTGTGTGTGGTTCGCTGTCCATCATTCTGCAACTCTGTAACAGGTTGGTGATCATTCAGTGTCTATACATTTATTGCCTTTTTGTTGTCTTACAGGCTTTCAGGACCAATGGCTCCCCACTTCCTGATGTTGCATACAGCCAACAAGGGACTGTCCATTGCAACTGTGTGTGACTCGCTACTATCTGTCTGGAAGTGTGTAACAGATAAGTCATCATTCAGTTTCTGTACATGTATTGACATTCTTTGTTTGTCTTACAGGTTTTTCAGACAGCATGACTGCCTCCCTCCGTTCCTGATGTTGGATCTGTCCTTCAAGGGTCTGTGCATCTTCAACTATGTGTGAGTCGCTGCTATCTGTCTGCAAGTGTGTAACAGGTTGCTGAGCATTCAGTTTCTATACATGTATTGACTTTCTTTTTTGTGTTACAGGTTCTCAAGAAGTCCATTAACCTCTTCTTCTCCCTGAAGGTGTATCCTTGTAACAAATATTTTCATCTGCAACTGTGTGTGGTTCGCTGTCCATCATTCTGCAACTCTTTAACAGGTAAGTGATTGTTCAGTGTCTATACATGTATTGCCTTTTTGTTGTCTTACAGGCTTTCAGGACCAATGGCTCCCCCCTTCCTGATGGTCCATACAGTCAACAAGGTTCTGTCCATTGCAACTGTTTGTGGTTCGCTATTAATCTGTCTGCAAGTGTGTAACAGGTAGGTCATCATTCAGTTTCTATACACGTATTGACTTTCTTTGTTTGTCTTACAGGTTTTACGGGCAGCATGATCGCCTCCCTCCCTTCCTGATGGAGGATCTGTCCTTCAAGGGTCTGTGCATTTGCAACTGTGTGTGGCTCGCTATTAATCTGTCTGCAAGTGTGTAACAGGTTGTTGATCATTCAGTTTCTATACATATATTGACTTTCTTTTTTGTGTTACAGATTCTCAAGAAGTTCATTAACCTCTTCTTCTCCCTGAAGGTGTATCCTACAAATATTTTAATCTGTAACTGTGTGAGGTTTGATGTTCATCATTCTGCAACTCTGTAACAGGTAAGTGATTGTTCAGTGTCTATACATGTATTGCCTTTTTGTTGTCTTACAGACTTTCAGGACCAGTGGCCCTCCCCTTCCTGATGGTCCATACAGTCAACAAGGGTCTGTCCATTGCAACTGTGTGTGGCTCGCTATTAATCTGTCTGCAAGTGTGTAACAGGTAGGTCATTATTCAGTTTCTATACATGTATTGACTTTCTTTGTTTGTCTTACAGGTTTTTCAGACAGCATGACCGCCTCCCTCCCTTCCTGATGGTGGATCTGTCCTTCTAGGGTCTGTGCATCTGCAATTGTGTGTGAGTCGCTACTATCTGTCTGCAAGTGTTTAACAGGTAGGGGATCATTAAGTTTCTAAACATGTATTGACTTTCTTTTTTGTGTTACAGATTCTCAAGAAGTTCATCACCCTCTTGTTCTCCCTGAAGTTGTGTCCTTCTTGCAGATATTTTCATCTGTAACTGTGTGTGGTTCGCTGTCCATCATTCTGCATCTCTGTAACAGGTAAGTGATCATTCAGTGTCTATACATGTATTGCCTTTTTGTTGTCTTACAGGCTTTCAGGACCAATGGCTCCCCACTTCCTGATGTTGCATACATCCAACATGGGACTGTCCATTGCAACTGTGTGTGACTCGCTACTATCTGTCTGCAAGTGTGTAACAGATAAGTCATCATTCAGTTTCTGTACATGTATTGACATTCTTTGTTTGTCTTACAGGTTTTTCAGACAGCATGACTGCCTCCCTCCGTTCCTGATGTTGGATCTGTCCTTCAAGGTTCTGTGCATCTTCATCTATGTGTGAGTCGCTACTATCTGTCTGCAAGTGTGTAACAGATTGGTGAGCATTCAGTTTCTATACATGTATTGACTTTCTTTTTTGTGTTACAGGTTCTCAAGAATTACATTAACCTATTCTTCTCCCTGAAGGTGTATCCTTCTAACAAATATTTTCATCTGCAACTGTGTGTCGTTCGCTGTCCATCATTCTGCAACTCTGTAACAGGTACGTGATCATTCAGTTTCTTTACATATATTGCCTTTTTAATGTCTTACAGGCTTTCAGGACCAATGGCTCCCCCCTTCCTGATGGTCCATACAGTCAACAAGGTTCTGTCCATTGCAACTGTTTGTGGCTTGCTATTAATCTGTCTGCAAGTGTGTAACAGGTAGGTCATCATTCAGTTTCTATACATGTATTGACTTTCTTTGTTTGTCTTACAGGTTTTACGGACAGCATGACCGCCTCCCTCCCTTCCTGATGGAGGATCTGTCCTTCGAGGGTCTGTGCATCTGCAACTGTTTGTGGTTCGCTATTAATCTGTCTGCAAGTGTGTAACAGGTAAGTCATCATTCAGTTTCTATACATGTATTGACTTTCTTTCTTTGTCTTACAGGTTTTACAGACAGCATGACCGCCTCCCTCCCTTCCTGATGGAGGATTTGTCCTTCAAGGGTCTGTGCATCTGCAACTGTGTGTGGCTCGTTATTAATCTGTCTGCAAGTGTGTAACAGGAAGGTCATCATTCAGTTTCTATACATGTATTGACTTTCTTTGTTTGTCTTACAGGTTTTACGGACAGCATGACCGCCTCCATCCCTTCCTGATGGAGGATCTGTCCTTTAAGGGTCTGTGCATCTGCAACTGTGTGTGGCTCGCTATTACTCTGTCTGCAAGTGTGTAACAGGTAGATCATCATTCAGTTTCTATACATGTATTGACTTTATTTGTTTGTCTTACAGGTTTTACGGACAGCATGATCGCCTCCCTCCCTTCCTGATGGAGGATCTGTCCTTCAAGGGTCTGTGCATCTGCAACTGTGTGTGGCTCGCTATTAATCTGTCTGCAAGTGTGTAACAGGTTGGTGATCATTCAGTTTCTATACATGTATTGACTTTCTTTTTTGTGTTACAGGTTCTGAAGAAGTCCATCAACCTCTTCTTCTCCCTGAAGGTGTATCCTTCTAACAAATACATTTTCATCTGCAACTGTGTGTAGTTCGCTGTCCATCATTCTGCAACTCTGTAACAGGTAAGTGATCATTCAGTGTCTATACATGTATTGCCTTTTTGTTGTCTTACAGGCTTTCAGGACCAATGGCTCCCACCTTCCTGATGGTGCATACAGTCAACAAGTCTCTGTCCATTGCAACTGTGTGTGGCTCGCTATCAATCTGTCTGCTAGTGTGTAACAGGTAGGTGATCATTCAGTTTCTATACATGTATTGCCTTTTTTTTGTCTTACAGGCTTTCAAGACCAATCGCTCCCCCCTTCCTGATGGTGCATTCGCTGTCCATCATTCTGCAACTCTGTAACAGGTAAGTGATCATTCAGTGTCTATACATGTATTGCCTTTTTGTTGTCTTACAGGCTTTAAGGACCAATGGCTCCCACCTTCCTGATGGTGCATACAGTCAAAAATTCTGTCCATTGCAACTGTGTGTGGCTCGCTATCAATCTGTCTGCAAGTGTGTAACAGGTAGGTGATCATTCAGTGTCTATACATGTATTGCCTTTTTGTTGTCTTACAGGCTTTCAGGACCAATGGCTCCCCCTTCCTGATGGTGCATACAGTCAACAAGGGTCTGTCCATTGCAACTGTGTGTGGCTCGCTATTAATCTGTCTGCAAGTGTGTAACAGGTAGGTCATCATTCAGTTTTTATACATGTATTGACTTTCTTTGTTTGTCTTACAGGTTTTTCGGAAAGCATGACCGCCTCCCTCCCTTCCTGATGGAGGATCTGTCCTTCAAGAGTCTGTGCATCTGCAACTGTGTGTGAGTTGCTACTATCTGTCTACAAGTGTGTAACAGGTTGGTGATCATTCAGTTTCTATACATGTATTGACTTTCTTTTTTCTGTTACAGGTTCTCAAGAAGTCCATCAACCTTCTTCTCCCTGAAGGTGTATCCTTCTAACAAATATTCTCATCTGTAACTGTCTGTGGTTCGCTAACCATCATTCTGCAACTCTGTAACAGGTAAGTGATCATTCAGTGTCTATACATGTATTGCCTTTTTGATGTCTTACAGGCTTTCAGAACCAACGGCTCCCACCTTCCTCATGTTGCACACAGACAACAACGGTCTGTCCATTGCAACTATTTGTGGCTTGCTATTAATCTGTCTGCAATTGTGTAACAGGTAGGTCATCATTCAGTTTTTATACATGTATTGACTTTCTTTGTTTGTCTTACAGATTTTACGGACAGCATGACCGCCTCCCTCCCTTCCTGATGGAGGATCTGTCCTTCGAGGGTCTATGCATCTGCAACTGTTTGTGGTTCGCTATTAATCTGTCTGCAAGTGTGTAACAGGTAGGTCATCATTCAGTTTCTATACATGTATTGACTTTCTTTCTTTGTCTTACAGGTTTTACGGACAGCATGACTGCCTCCCTCCCTTCCTGATGGAGGATCTGTCCTTCAAGGGTCTGTGCATCTGCAACTGTGTGTGGCTCGCTATTAATCTGTCTGCAAGTGTGTAACAGGTAGGTCATCATTTAGTTTCTCTACATGTATTGACTTTCTTTTTTGTGTTACAGGTTCTCAAGAAGTCCATTAACCTCTTCTTCTCCCTGAAGGTGTATCCTACAAATATTTTAATCTGTAACTGTGTGAGGTTTCATGTTCATCATTCTGCAACTCTGTAACAGGTTGGTGATCATTCAGTGTCTATACATGTATTGCCTTTTTGTTGTCTTACAGGCTTTCAGGACCAATGGCTCCCCACTTCCTGATGTTGCATACAGCCAACAAGGGACTGTCCATTGCAACTGTGTGTGACTCGCTACTATCTGTCTGCAAGTGTGTAACAGATAAGTCATCATTCAGTTTCTGTACATGTATTGACATTCTTTGATTGTCTTACAGGTTTTTCAGACAGCATGCCTGCCTCCCTCCGTTCCTGATGTTGGATCTGTCCTTCAAGGGTCTGTGCATCTTCAACTATGTGTGAGTCGCTGCTATCTGTCTGCAAGTGTGTAACAGGTTGCTGAGCATTCAGTTTCTATACATGTATTGACTTTCTTTTTTGTGTTACAGGTTCTCAAGAAGTCCATTAACCTCTTCTTCTCCCTGAAGGTGTATCCTTCTAACAAATATTTTCATCTGCAACTTTGTGTGGTTCGCTGTCCATCATTCTGCAACTCTTTAACAGGTAAGTGATTGTTCAGTGTTTATACATGTATTGCCTTTTTGTTGTCTTACAGGCTTTCAGGACCAATGGCTCCCCCCTTCCTGATGGTCCATACAGTCAACAAGGTTCTGTCCATTGCAACTGTTTGTGGTTCGCTATTAATCTGTCTGCAAGTGTGTAACAGGTAAGTCATCATTCAGTTTCTATACATGTATTGACTTTCTTTGTTTGTCTTACAGGTTTTACGGACAGCATGACCGCCTCCCTCCCTTCCTGATGGAGGATCTGTCCTTCAAGGGTCTGTGCATCTGCAACTGTGTGTGACTCGCTACTATCTGTCTGCAAGTGTGTAACAGATAAGTCATCATTCAGTTTCTGTACATGTATTGACATTCTTTGATTGTCTTACAGGTTTTTCAGACAGCATGACTGCCTCCCTCCGTTCCTGATGTTGGATCTGTCCTTCAAGGGTCTGTGCATCTTCAACTATGTGTGAGTCGCTGCTATCTGTCTACAAGTGTGTAACAGGTTGGTGATCATTCAGTTTCTATACATGTATTGACTTTCTTTTTTCTGTTACAGGTTCTCAAGAAGTCCATCAACCTTCTTCTCCCTGAAGGTGTATCCTTCTAACAAATATTCTCATCTGTAACTGTCTGTGGTTCGCTAACCATCATTCTGCAACTCTGTAACAGGTAAGTGATCATTCAGTGTCTATACATGTATTGCCTTTTTGATGTCTTACAGGCTTTCAGAACCAACGGCTCCCACCTTCCTCATGTTGCACACAGACAACAACGGTCTGTCCATTGCAACTATTTGTGGCTTGCTATTAATCTGTCTGCAATTGTGTAACAGGTAGGTCATCATTCAGTTTTTATACATGTATTGACTTTCTTTGTTTGTCTTACAGATTTTACGGACAGCATGACCGCCTCCCTCCCTTCCTGATGGAGGATCTGTCCTTCGAGGGTCTATGCATCTGCAACTGTTTGTGGTTCGCTATTAATCTGTCTGCAAGTGTGTAACAGGTAGGTCATCATTCAGTTTCTATACATGTATTGACTTTCTTTCTTTGTCTTACAGGTTTTACGGACAGCATGACTGCCTCCCTCCCTTCCTGATGGAGGATCTGTCCTTCAAGGGTCTGTGCATCTGCAACTGTGTGTGGCTCGCTATTAATCTGTCTGCAAGTGTGTAACAGGTAGGTCATCATTTAGTTTCTCTACATGTATTGACTTTCTTTTTTGTGTTACAGGTTCTCAAGAAGTCCAATAACCTCTTCTTCTCCCTGAAGGTGTATCCTTCTAACAAATATTTTCATCTGCAACTGTGTGTGGTTCGCTGTCCATCATTCTGCAACTCTGTAACAGGTAAGTGATTGTTCAGTGTCTATACATGTATTGCCTTTTTGTTGTCTTACAGGCTTTCAGGACCAATGGCTCCCCCCTTCCTGATGGTCCATACAGTCAACAAGGTTCTGTCCATTGCAACTGTTTGTGGTTCGCTATTAATCTGTCTGCAAGTGTGTAACAGGTAGGTCATCATTCAGTTTCTATACATGTATTGACTTTCTTTGTTTGTCTTACAGGTTTTACAGACAGCATGATCGCCTCCCTCCCTTCCTGATGGAGGATCTGTCCTTCAAGGGTCTGTGCATCTGCAACTGTGTGTGGCTCGTTATTAATCTGTCTGCAAGTGTGTAACAGGTTGTTGATCATTCAGTTTCTATACATATATTGACTTTCTTTTTTGTGTCACAGATTCTCAAGAAGTTCATTAACCTCTTCTTCTCCCTGAAGGTGTATCCTACAAATATTTTAATCTGTAACTGTGTGAGGTTTGATGTTCATCATTCTGCAACTCTGTAACAGGTTGGTGATCCTTCAGTGTCTATACATGTATTGCCTTTTTGTTGTCTTACAGGCTTTCAGGACCAATGGCTCCCCACTTCCTGATGTTGCATACAGCCAACAAGGGACTGTCCATTGCAACTGTGTGTGACTCGCTACTATCTGTCTGCAAGTGTGTAACAGATAAGTCATCATTCAGTTTCTGTACATGTATTGACATTCTTTGATTGTCTTACAGGTTTTTCAGACAGCATGACTGCCTCCCTCCGTTCCTGATGTTGGATCTGTCCTTCAAGGGTCTGTGCATCTTCAACTATGTGTGAGTCGCTGCTATCTGTCTGCAAGTGTGTAACAGGTTGCTGAGCATTCAGTTTCTCTACATGTATTGACTTTCTTTTTTGTGTTACAGATTCTCAAGAAGTTCATCAACCTCTTGTTCTCCCTGAAGTTGTGTCCTTCTTACAGATATTTTCATCTGTAACTGTGTGTGGTTCGCTGTCCATCATTGTACAACTCTGTAACAGGTAAGTGATCATTCAGTGTCTATACATGTATTACTTTTTTGTTGTCTTACAGGCTTTCAGGACCAATGGCTCCCACCTTCCTGATGGTGCATACAGTCAACAAGTGTCTGTCCATTGCAACTGTGTGTGGCTCGCTATCACTGTCTGCAACTGTGTAACAGGTAGGTGATCATTCAGTTTCTATACATGTATTGAATTTATTTTTTGTGTTACAGGTTCTGAAGAAGTCCATCAACCTCTTCTTCTCCCTGAAGGTGTATCCTTCTAACAAATACATTTTCATCTGCAACTGTGTGTAGTTCGCTGTCCATCATTCTGCAACTCTGTAACAGGTAAGTGATCATTCAGTGTCTATACATGTATTGCCTTTTTGTTGTCTTACAGGCTTTCAGGACCAATGGCTCCCCCCTTCCTGATGGTCCATACAGTCAACAAGGTTCTGTCCATTGCAACTGTTTGTGGCTTGCTATTAATCTGTCTGCAAGTGTGTAACAGGTAGGTCATCATTCAGTTTCTATACATGTATTGACTTTCTTTGTTTGTCTTACTGGTTTTACGGACAGCATGACCGCCTCCCTCCCTTCCTGATGGAGGATCTGTCCTTCAAGGGTCTGTGCATCTGCAATTGTGTGTGGCTCGCTATTAATCTGTCTGCAAGTGTGTAACAGGTTGGTGATCATTCAGTTTCTATACATGTATTGACTTTCTTTTTTGTGTTACAGATTCTCAAGAAGTTCATTAACCTCTTCTTCTCCCTGAAGGTGTATCCTCCAAATATTTTAATCTGTAACTGTGAGAGGTTTGATGTTCATCATTCTGCAACTCTGTAACAGGTAAGTGATCGTTCAGTGTCTATACATGTATTGCCTTTTTGTTGTCTTACAGACTTTCAGGACCAGTGGCCCTCCCCTTCCTGATGGTCCATACAGTCAATAAGGGTCTGTCCATTGCAACTGTGTGTGGCTCGCTATTAATCTGTCTGCAAGTGTGTAACAGGTAGGTCATCATTCAGTTTCTATACATGTATTGACTTTCTTTGTTTGTCTTACAGGTTTTTCGGACAGCATGACCGCCTCCCTCCCTTCCTGATGGTGGATCTGTCCTTCTAGGGTCTGTGCATCTGCAACTGTGTGTGAGTTGCTACTATCTGTCTGCAAGTGTGTAACAGGTTCGTGATCATTCAGATTCTATACATGTATTGACTTTCTTTTTTCTGTTACAGGTTCTCAAGAAGTCCATCAACCACTTCTTCTCCCTGAAGGTGTATCCTTCTAACAAATATTCTGATCTGTAACTGTCTGTGGTTCGCTAACCATTATTCTGCAACTCTGTAACAGGTAAGTGATCATTCAGTGTCTATACATTTATTGCCTTTTTGTTGTCTTGCAGGCTTTCAGAACCAACGGCTCCCACCTTCCTGATGTTGCACACAGACAACAACGGTCTGTCCATTGCAACTGTTTGTGGCTTGCTATTAATCTGTCTGCAAGAGTGTAACAGGTAGGTCATCATTCAGTTTCTATACATGTATTGACTTTCTTTCTTTGTCTTATAGGTTTTACGGACAGCATGACCGCCTCCCTCCCTTCCTGATGGAGGATTTGTCCTTCAAGGGTCTGTGCATCTGCAACTGTGTGTGGCTCGTTATTAATCTGTCTGCAAGTGTGTAACAGGAAGGTCATCATTCAGTTTCTATACATGTATTGACTTTCTTTGTTTGTCTTACAGGTTTTACGGACAGCATGACCGCCTCCCTCCCTTCCTGATGGAGGATCTGTCCTTCGAGGGTCTGTGCATCTGCAACTGTTTGTGGTTCGCTATTAATCTGTCTGCAAGTGTGTAACACGTAGGTCATCATTCAGTTTCTATACATGTATTGACTTTCTTTGTTTGTCTTACAGGTTTTACGGACCGCATGACCGCCTCCCTCCCTTCCTGATGGAGGATCTGTCCTTCAAGGGTCTGTGCATCTGCAACTGTGTGTGGCTCGCTATTACTCTGTCTGCAAGTGTGTAACAGGTAGATCATCATTCAGTTTCTATACATGTATTGACTTTATTTGTTTGTCTTACAGGTTTTAATGACAGCATGATCGCCTCCCTCCCTTCCTGATGGAGGATCTGTCCTTCAAGGGTCTGTGCATCTGCAACTGTGTGTGGCTCGCTATTAATCTGTCTGCAAGTGTGTAACAGGTTGGTGATCATTCAGTTTCTATACATGTATTGACTTTCTTTTTTGTGTTACAGATTCTCAAGAAGTTCATTAACCTCTTCTTCTCCCTGAAGGTGTATCCTCCAAATATTTTAATCTGTAACTGTGAGAGGTTTGATGTTCATCATTCTGCAACTCTGTAACAGGTAAGTGATCATTCAGTGTCTATACATGTATTACTTTTTTGTTGTCTTACAGGCTTTCAGGACCAATGGCTCCCACCTTCCTGATGGTGCATACAGTCAACAAGTGTCTGTCCATTGCAACTGTGTGTGGCTCGCTATCACTGTCTGCAACTGTGTAACAGGTAGGTGATCATTCAGTTTCTATACATGTATTGACTTTATTTTTTGTGTTACAGGTTCTGAAGAAGTCCATCAACCTCTTCTTCTCCCTGAAGGTGTATCCTTCTAACAAATACATTTTCATCTGCAACTGTGTGTAGTTCGCTGTCCATCATTCTGCAACTCTGTAACAGGTAAGTGATCATTCAGTGTCTATACATGTATTGCCTTTTTGTTGTCTTACAGGCTTTCAGGACCAATGGCTCCCACCTTCCTGATGGTGCATACAGTCAACAAGTCTCTGTCCATTGCAACTGTGTGTGGCTCGCTATCAATCTGTCTGCTAGTGTGTAACAGGTAGGTGATCATTCAGTTTCTATACATGTATTGCCTTTTTGTTGTCTTACAGGCTTTCAAGACCAATCGCTCCCCCCTTCCTGATGGTGCATTCGCTGTCCATCATTCTGCAACTCTGTAACAGGTAAGTGATCATTCAGTGTCTATACATGTATTGCCTTTTTGTTGTCTTACAGGCTTTAAGGACCAATGGCTCCCACCTTCCTGATGGTGCATACAGTCAAAAAGTGTCTGTCCATTGCAACTGTGTGTGGCTCGCTATCAATCTGTCTGCAAGTGTGTAACAGGTAGGTGATCATTCAGTGTCTATACATGTATTGCCTTTTTGTTGTCTTACAGGCTTTTAGGACCAATGGCTCCCCCTTCCTGATGGTGCATACAGTCAACAAGGGTCTGTCCATTGCACCTGTGTGTGGCTCGCTATTAATCTGTCTGCAAGTGTGTAACAGGTAGGTCATCATTCAGTTTCTATACATTTATTGACTTTCTTTGTTTGTCTTACAGGTTTTTCGGAAAGCATGACCGCCTCCCTCCCTTCCTGATGGAGGATCTGTCCTTCAAGAGTCTGTGCATCTGCAACTGTGTGTGAGTTGCTACTATCTGTCTACAAGTGTGTAACAAGTTGGTGATCATTCAGTTTCTATACATGTATTGGCCTTATTCTCTGAGTGATAGATATGTCTGTTTCTTTAAAAATGTGTTTTGGCCACAATTCTGTCTCTACTGTAATGACCTTGATGAATTCTACTCATGTCATTTGTACAGTAAGTCCTGTGGCAAAAGAGGCCTGAGTTTAGGGAAGGACATTTTTATTGTATCCAATCCTTTGAGTATGTTTATGTAGTCAGGAATTTCCCTGTACACCAAGACCTTGTTTTATCTAAGATGTTTTAAATTGGCTTGAAACCTTTTTGCTACTGTTGTTGTTGCTGTTGTTGTTGTTTTTTGTTTTTTTTCCCAGCTTTCCATGATCTGACTCCCACCTTGCGTATTGGATCTCCTAACACCTTGCCCCCCCCCCCCCCTTTCTGTTTTCTCTCTCTCTCTCTTTCTCTACCATATATTGAGATGCCCAGTTCCAGCCGTTCCATCCTTGTACCACCAGACCTGGCTCTCTACTACCTTACTGCTCACTGTCCTGATCTGGAGCCTCGTGTTGATTCATCCTCACCTCACTGCATGACCATGCATACCTGCCTGAACTTCAACATTTCCCTCACGTTTTCATCTTTTATGGCTTAACGGCGCATTTCCATATTCTCTTAATTCAGTATTGATTTATTGTTTTTATTCCTGGGTTTTATTCTAGGTATTTAAACCATATCTCTGTAAAGCTGCTTTGTGATGACACTCGTTGTGAAAAGTGTTTTATAAATAAACTTGAAATCATTTTTAAAGGCTTTTTTTCCTTTTATCAATTTAGTTTTTGCCTGTTTCAAGATCACTCTCTTTTCCTATTATTTATTACTTGTTGACACTTTGAACATATAGCCGAGTGATTACGCCAACTGCTTGTACTTTCCTGCTTTAGAGAAACTGGGGCTGTCAAAGCTTGTATATCATATATACTCTTCTATATTCTGAAAGCAGTGTGTGCAGTCTTTAACCCCTTATTTTCCACTTATAATATTAATAATAATACATTTAACATTTGCTGTTACTTTACTTTAAATCATTCTTTGTGTGTTATTATAGTAGTCTAGTGGTGATAGATTAAGTCGCTTTGTATGCCAGGCTATGTAGAAGTCATAAAAAAATATTAAACCCTAACTGTTCACTTATGCTTATAGAGGTGTCTGACAGAATACTCACAACAGGAAGATCTTACTCCGTCTAAGGGCCAGAGCTTTTTTTCACAGCATATTGATTATGAATTACAGTTGACCATATATTAGTTAATTAATTCAGAGTGGGAGTAAAACGGGAACACACATTTACTTACACTGCTATGGTAAATTTATATTCACCCCTTATCTCCTGTTTGTTATATCCTCTTTAATCTTCTCATCCTGAACTGAATTTAGAGCATATATTAACCGATTTTGGAAAACCTTAAAGTAAGCTATGAAATACTTGGAAATCGACTCCAAGGTCGAAGGTGGGATGAGAAGAACCAGATCTCAAAACAAAAAATATGTGAAAAAACTGGATGTAGTTCAGTTCATGACAGTCATGAAAAGGGAGAATGTCTGTAAACAGAAGAACTGATAAATCTGTAGACTCCTCATTTGAAGTGTATGTGTAAATGCACTGGAACTAAAGAAACAAACTGTAGCTGGTCTCTGTGGCCTAGACCTTGCAAAGGCTCATGGGAGGGTGCAGGCAGATTGCTTTTCCAAAGTCAAGTCAAGTGAGGTGAGGGTTCCGGACACCAGGAGATAAGAACTAATAAACTGCATTTTAAAACTGCCGTTATATTTAATATATGCCGGAGTTGATCGTTTAGACACTACAGTCTATAAGACGTCTAAATTAAACAGCCCATAATGTTGCAGTATTCATGGTCTTCAAATGCTGCGATGGAGTTTCAGTTCATAGTTTCTAAAATCTAGATTTTAAAATAAAATTCAGGAAACTTTTTTTTTGTCATTTATCATATTTCAGATCAAATTCTATATCTTTGTCTTTTTCCACATGTTGTCCACATCTGTCCTTTTCTGGTATTTTCCTTCATGTTAATGAAGTTTTAATAATGTTTTAGGAAGTCAGTGTGTTTTAACTCCTTATCCTTTGATCTGGATCTGGATTCTCGTTGGGAAATGAGGACTGTTTACACTCATTATGAAACTTGTAAAGGTGAAGGTCACTTTAGGTCAGTCTGAAACCACGTTAAGGTCATTTTTCCAGGCCTCCTCATACTGTGGTTATTAGAACAACAAAACGGAGACAGTTCAGGGTAAAGAGACATAAGTAGACAACTCAGTCCAGTTTCACAGAGATTACACAGATTCAGGATGAAGAGCGACACAGCAGCGCCACCTACAGGTCAGATATCATATCTGCAGCAGCAGCTCCACTCATAGACTGAGAAGAAGAAGCCAACGATCATTTCCTCACTTATTAACGAGGCTAATTGTCTCATCTTAAGGCATTTTAGCACATTTAAATATGTAAATATTACCATTGTTATTATTATTAATAAATAATGACAACCACAATAATCATTTCCTTTATGTATTACAGATGTGATGTTTTCATGATACAGTTGTTTTTAAAAATAATATAACAATAATAATAATAAATAATTGATTAGTTACTGTCATGCCTGGTCAGACGTGGCAGTGAACACAAGGAAACACTTGCAGGGATGGACGATGTAAAACTTTAATGTAAACTGGGCAAAAGTAAACAGAAGCAACAAAGCAAAGCACAACCGGGGGTACAGCAATCCAAGGGCCTGACAGTTACAATTATTACACTGTATTTACACAATTCATTTATATCATTTATTTTACTATTAATAATAACGGTTATGTTTACAGTTTTACATATTTGAATATATTTATATTGCCATTATTGTTAATTAAGAATGAACAACAACAACAGTAATAATAATGATGTCCTTTATTCATTACTTGAAATTCCTTGTACTGGTCCTTGGCGAATAAAGAATTCTGATGGAGCTGGTTAACAACGGTAACTAAGGGGCAGGGCAGGTCGACTGTGACATCACTAGGTTCCAGTACTTTTTTCAGTGTGGAGAGCGTGAGAGACAGACGTCACCTCATTAGTTAGACTGGAAATGGAGGAGAAGAAGGAGAAAGATGTGAGTGGCGCTCAGAGCTCATAAACACAACACTACTGATCAACATGTGTAATTAAGATCATCGTTAAGCTAATTATAATATACAGTGTTTACCATCAGTACATTTATTCATCATTAACTAGAGAGTGAGTGTGGCTCAGTAATGTTGCTGTAATATGTGTTTGTTGCTAAGGTGTTGCTATGTCATATCGTTGGTACATTAGCCCATTCATAATGTTTGGCTAATAAGTCTGTGTCCACAAACTTTTGTCCAATTGATGCTTGGTCTAGAAGCTCCTCCATGCACAGACAGGACTGGAGAGCAGTGGAGATAAAGGGCACCGCTCCCGTTCTCTCAGCTGTGTGTGGGAGAGCTGCCCATTGTGACATCATCTCTGAACATTCCGCCATTCATTCCTATGGGGAGAAAATGTAGGATCATTTTAGGAGAACTGTCAGTGGATCAGTTCTACGATGGGAGGGTTTTGGCCACAGTCATTTCTTTGGATGCTCCTGTTGCACATATGCAAAAAAATACTAAAATAATCAAACTTATAAAGAACAATAGTGTGATGGTGACAATCACACTAATTAACATATTTATAATTTATTTACATAATTAGAAATATATAGGTTAGCATTTATAACTGCATTCCTAATTCCTAATTAAGTAATTAGTAAATGAGAGGAGGTTGTTAAACTGTGTGAACATAATGTGAAGGGAATGTTAAGAGTGAAGAGCTCAGCAGATGAGAAATGCATTAGACTGAGTTCAGTAGAACAGACTGGTGGAACCGTGTAAAGCAGAGTCCTGCTGTAGCTGTGATACTGAGCTCTGCTCTACACTTTGAGAAATGAGAGGAATCCTGCAGGAATAGTTACAATGCTGGTAGATTGTCTTTGCTTTGTAAATATAATAACATTGGGGGAACATCAGAGGGACATTAGAGAGATGTTCAGGCAGGTTGAAGACAAGGTTGAGTCCAACATGCCAGCAGTGCAGCTTTCTTCAACAGCTGGAGCACTTTCCAGGTGTTGCATGAGGGCAAGGTTGACAGCGCTACAGTTTCTAAGTCTTGTTCTGAACTGTGATGATGGTTAGATGTAGATCTGGACCGGCTTGTTTGCTACTTAACACACAACCCATGTGTTGGTAGAGTAACGCTGTAGATGCTGTGTATTAAATGGACTGTGTGAACTGTTCCCACAGCTTGTTCAGAAAACACTGTAAGGTAACGTCAAAAAATGATAAACTTCAAGTGCACCAAACGTATTTAAGTGTGTTGAGGAAAATACAATTTTGAAATTCTCAGTAATCAAGTAATAGTTTACTTAGTTTCAAGTTTATAATCATTTCCAGCAATCTACAGTGTCAAGAAAAACTATCTGAACTGAATTTGATGGTGTTCTGCATTATTTTCAAGTCAAGTCATTGACAAATGACAAATATATTGTGCCTAAAATAATAACATAAAAAACATGATGTTGCAGGTCTTTATTGAACACACTCATTCAACATTTAAAGTGGTAGTGGGAAAGTAAGTAAACCCTTGGAATTAATAGCTAGTTGAAATAGCTGTTGTGGAGTGTCAGAGAGCTCTTTCACAAACTTCAGCCATGCAGCAATGTTCTTTTTAGTAAGCAGTGGCTTCCTTCGTGGTGTCCTGCCATAGACACCCTGCTTGTTCGAGACTGTGGACTCATGAACACAGATGTTAGTCTGTACCAATAATGCCTTCAAATCTTGGGCTCTCACTCAGGGTTGTTTCTTTACCTCATTGATGAGTCTCCGTTGTGCTCTTGGGGTCATTTTGACTAGGCGCCCACTTCTTGGCAGAGTAGCCACAGTTCCACAGTTTATTCATTTTGAAGAGCAATGGTTTTTATTAATTTATTAATTGGGCCATATTTTACATTCTCAACAGCTATAAACAATATTTTTGTGAGAAAGCAGGCCCATATTTACAGACATGTGGAAGTGGTTTAAGAGTCAGGACACTGACATCTGCCCCTTCAATATCTGCTCAGGCATCAAACACTGAAAGGTGGACACTGAATAATGTGGTGGTGTGGTTTGGCCTTTAACTCAGTCTTGGCTCAACAGATCAGGAGACTAAGAGTTTGTTTGTGAAAGACAGTACCCTTGCTGAGAAACTGGTTCCAAGCCCTGAAAAGACTTTTTGGATTCCAGAAAGAGAGACACATTAAATCCTGTTAGTATGAATGACCAACTCCCGTATCACTCATCTCAACTCACACCAAGTAACAATACGATTTGAAATAACACCCCAGAATAAAGTGTCAACTGTGATAAAAGCAAAGCCAGGCCACTACTAGCTTATGTTATTTAGCTGGCTACTTGGCCCCTTGTGGCCACTACAGTCAAAATAATTAATATTAAATTAACAAAACACAACGTCATATTCACATCAAATAATTTATGACATTTCAATACTTACTTCTGTCTTGAGCCAAACAATCCAAACGACATCTCCGGTTCAAATTCAAACCAGGACAAAACCGTCCTTCACTTGTTCTGATAAAACTTTGTATATTATTAGAATGCAAAATAAACAGCAATACATTGAAAACAAAAACACTATGTAAGAACAGTTATTTTTTGCAAACACAAATAAAGTAAAATAAACTGTGTATGATATTAGAATGCAAAACTTTTAGAATAACAGCAAATACAGTAAAAACAGTGTAAAATATATGAATGCAAAATAAACACAAATACAGTAAAAACAGTGTAAAATATATGAATGCAAAATAAACACAAATACAGTAAAAAAAAGCCACTCTATTAGAATAACTGTAAAGACAAATACAGTAAAAACACTATATTATTAGAATGCATTAGAATGAGTGTACTATTAAACTGCAAAATAACAAAACACTGAAAAAATGCTGTATTAGAACAATTAAAACCACTCTGAATGTATAACGCAGGCAGGACCAAGCGAAAGGAGTGATTGGGCCAGCCCAGTGTCAATCGGGCCACAGATCTACTGGTTTTATTGGCTGGTCAGACCAATACATAAATAATAAAAAGTGTTGAGACTGTCGGCCCAAACAACGCGTCGGCTCACAGGGAAAACGCCTGGTATGCCAGATGGCCAGTCTGTCCCTGGACAAGTCGTACATTTGACTTTTCCTAACCAAGTACTTTATACACTTTATATGTGTTGGACGAACAAATGAACATTTCATGCCAATATTTTTCTAATCTGATGTTCAGGTAACAAAAGCTACATAGACCAGCAGAAACACTCATGTGCATGATCTATGTTTAGACAGCAGTCCTGTCAGAAACTGAGCAATGTTGAATGAGTTGGGAAACTGTAGAGGACTATTATAAACGGCTCCTAAGAGTGAGGCCTTGTAAAATTCTGTAAAATTAATTTACCTTCTCAATTAAAAAAAAGTAACTGATAAGTTCTGCTAGTGACTAAACCTTATTTTACTGAACAAGCTAGTATGTTTTAACCAACTGACCCCACTAATAACTTCTGAAAAACTGATAACTTTAGTAACTTTAACAGAAATTCTAACAGGAAAGAAAAATGAGATCTAGCTCAAACTGAGCCAACGTTCACTAAGTGCTTGTTCAGTTGATGAACACTTCAATTGTGCAAACTCAAAAAGTCTGCTGTAATTTAAAGATTAGCCATTCTTGATTCAGCTATTACATTCTGGGTGGCCGTTAAAACAAAATACAATCAACTAATCAATCAACCAATCAACCTTTATTTCCACTCAGAAAATACAGTTTTTACAATAGATGAGGATTGAAAGAGAAAAATCTATTTTATTTGATATATTTTATCTAAAAGGAACGAAGGTGAATAAATTAAAAACATTAAAAAGAAAATCAAGATAATAGAAGATTAAGAGTAAATGATATGATAAAATGAATAAACTAATATTTAATTAGTAAGGTATAAAAATATTAATTAATATTAAGATATTAAGAAAAACTATATTAAAAAAAGATTAATAAACAAAACTGACACAAATAAAACCAGAATATGGAGATAAAATATAAAATATGACAGTACAAGTCAACTTTTAAAAAATAACATTTAAAAATAAAGTAGATCAAAGTAACAACCAACAGAAACTTCAAGTATCAGAATGAAATAAATGAATAAAATACAAGAACTAAAATAAATAAACTAATACATTATTTGGTTAGAAATGAAATAATTTAGTATCCATAGCAACCACTTGTCTGCTTTTCCTGAGGAACTGTCTCTCCTCTAGATCTGAATCGGGTCTCTGGAGCTCGCCGCTTGCCGCTAACCCTTGTGTGAAATCCTGACTCCTGACCTGGAGCTTGGAGGAATCACTGTCTCCGTGTTCAGCTTGTTTTCCTCTTTCTGTCTCTTTCTAGCGCTTATTTTTAATGGATCTGTTTAGTGATCTACTGCGTCGTACGTTTACTAACTGCTGTTAGATCGTGTTTACAGTCCACAGGTTTATCAGAACTCAACAAAAAGCGGAGATGCAGTTTTACCTACAACAGCGTTTATTTCAGTGCCCAAATCAACTGCAGGCGGGAAGTTTCTACTTTATTAAGGCTGTTTCTGGACTTTTTGAGTGTGAGAAGTGTGGCATGTTTAGTCTAGACCCTTTTTCCTGCACTAGTGATGATGATGGTGTTTGTACTGAATGTGAGCTCGTAGCTCTGTGGAGGAGAAAGTGGAGCAGTTAGAGGTGGAGCATCATGGCTTTACTAAAGGATAGAGAGCAGGAGTCACTGCTAGCAGCCCCGGATGCCTTAGGGAGAGCTAGCACCCCCCACTCCGGCGTTAGAGCCTCACAGCGGGGCGAATGGGGGACGTCTCGGCGGCATAGCCGGAAAGCTAAGGCTAATGCTAGCGCTAAGGCCGAAGCTAGCCCACCGGAACACCGCGCTCCCCCCGATTCGTGTGTCAGACAGGTTTGCCCCGCTCAGCGAAACACCCGCTGAGGAGCCTGTTCAGAGACCTCTGGTCAGAGGAGACTCTACTGCTCCACACGTGAAGAGAGCTCGTCCTTAAGGGGTTCCAGCAGTGACCGTTAGCTGTTTACTGGGAGCCAGAGCACCGGACATTAGCGGCAACCTTAAGCAGCAGCAAACAGGAGCTATTCGAGGATAGTTATTGTTGAAATGGCTCTTCAGTCACTTCGCGCATTCATTGAATGTGTGGAGGAAATCAGTCAGAGTCGAAGTTCTTCTCAAAACACCAAGTTTATTCAAACAGAAGCTTTCTGGAGATGTCAAGTCACCGCGCAGTGAGATGAGATCCAAAGTCTGTAAATAACTCCATCCATTATATACCAGAGGACCCCGCCTTGACCGCATTCAGCGCCTTCAATTCCAGACCTTATACAGAGTTATTTGTCTCTCTTGTGCTGTTTTAACATGTTTTCTACATTTATTCACGACTGTCTACGTATGTGTGGCGCGTATCTGCCTGCGGCCAAAGTGCTTCCTCTTTTGCTTCCCCGCAACTGCGAGCTATATTCTGCAAACCCAGTTCCTCCATCTGACTCCAGTGTGTTAACCTGTCATATGAACTTCTGTCTCTTTGTTAGTTTCATGCTTTTACTGCTTAATGCTTCCTCTTACTGCTTAGTACTGACTATCTTACTGCTTAATGCTTCCTCTTACTGCTTAATGTTTAATATTCCCATTTCAACATTATTCATGTAGGGGCCAACGATATTCGTCTGCTGCAGTCAGAAGTAAGTAGGGATAACATTAAAGAGGTGGTTAAACTGGCCCAGATGATGTCCGATGCCGTAATTTGCTCTGGCCCCATCCCAATGAGCCGACTCGCTCAATCACTGGATGTCCAAGGGGTGTTCGGAAAATCATGTGGGCTTCATAGATAATTGGTTAAAGGGCAAGCCTAGTTTTTTCGGTAGGGATGGCGTCCACCCCACGCGGGAGGGTGCTGCCCTGCTTTCGTGCAGCATAGCGCATAGTCTGCTAGTTAGTCGGCAGAGTAGTGTAAAGTTCCTAGTTAATTAATAAGTTAGTTCCTAGTTCCCAAAGTTAGTGTAAAGTTCCTAGTTCTAAATTTCGAGTTCCGAATTCCGAGATCCGAGTTTCGAACTCTGAGTTCTAAGTTCCGAGTTCTCAGTTCCGTATTCCGAGTTCTATATTCCGAATTCCGAGTTCTAAGTTCCGAATTCCAAGTTCTATATTCCGAATTCCGAGTTCTAAGTTCAGAATTCTAGGTTCCGAGTTCTTAATTTCTGAATTCTGAGTTCTAAATTCCGAATTCCGAGTTCTAAGTTCCGAGTTCTAAGTTCCGAGTTCTTAATTTCTGAATTCCGAGTTCTAAATTCTGAGTTCCGAATTCTAAGTTCCAAGTTCTACATTCTGAGTTTCAAATTCCGAGTTCCGAATTCCGAGTTCTCAGTTCTAAAATCCGAGTTCCGATTTTCGAGTTCCGAATTTTGAGTTCTAATTCCGAGTTCTACATTCTGAGTTCCGAATTCCGAGTTCTGAGTTCCGAGTTTCAAATTCCGAATTCCAAATTCCAAATTCCGAGTTCTAAATTCTGAATTCCAAATTCCGAGTTCTAAATTCTGAATTCCGAGTTCCAAATTCCGAGTTCCAAATTCAGAGTTCCGAGTTCTACATTCTGAGTTCCAAGTTCTACATTCCGTATTCCGAATTCTGAGTTCTAAATTCTGAGTTCTAAATTCTGAGTTCTAAATTCTGAGTTCCGAGTTCTGAATTCCCAGTTCTGAATTCCCAGTTCTGAATTCAGAGTTCCGAATTCAGAGTTCCGAATTCAGAGTTCCGAGTTGCAAATTCCGAGTTGCAAATTCCGAGTTCCGAATTCCGAGTTCCGAATTCCGAGTTCTGAATTCTAAATTGCGGGTTCTAAGTTCCGAATTCCGAGTTCCGAATTCCAAATTCCAAATTCCGGGTTCCAAGTTCTGAGTTCTAAGTTCCGAGTTCTAAATTCAGAGTTCTGAATCCCGAGTTCTAAGTTCCGATTTCGGAATTCCAAATTCCAAGTTTGGAATTCCGGGTTCTAAGTTCGGAATTCCGGGTTCCGAGTTCGGAATTCCAAATTCCGATATCCGAGTTCCAAATTCCAAGTTCCGGGTTCCAAGTTCCGAGTTCGGAATTCCGGGTTCCAAGTTCCGGGTTCCAAATTTCGAGTTCCAAATTCAGAGTTTGGAATTCCGGGTTCCAAGTTCCGAGTTCGGAATTCCGGGTTCCGAATTCGGAATTCCGGGTTTCAAGTTCCGATTTCGGAATTCCGGGTTACAAGTTCCAAATTCCGAGTTCCAAATTCTAAGTTCCGGGTTCCACATTCCGAGTTCCAAATTCAGATTTCGGAATTCCGGGTTCCACATTCCGAGTTCCAAATTCAGATTTCGGAATTCCGGGTTCCAAGTTCCGAGTTCGGAATTCCGAGTTCTAAGTTCCGAGTTCGGAATTCCGAGTTCTAAGTTCCGAGTTCGGAATTCAGGGTTCTAAGTTCCGAGTTCGGAATTCAGGGTTCTGAATCCCGAGTTCTAAGTTCCGATTTCGGAATTCCAAATTCCAAGTTTGGAATTCCGGGTTCTGAGTTCCGACTTCTAAGTTCCGAGTTCGGAATTCTGGGTTCCAAGTTCCGAGTTCGGAATTCCGGGTTCCGAGTTCAGAATTCCGGGTTCCAAATTCCGAGTTCGGAATTCCAAATTCTAAGTTCCGGGTTCCAAATTCCGAGTCCCAAATTCCAAGTTCGGAATTCCGGGTTTCAAGTTCCGAGTTCGGAATTCCGGGTTTCAAGTTCCGAGTTTGGAATTCCGGGTTCCAAGTTCCGGGTTCCAAATTCCAAGTTCCGGGTTCCAAATTCCGAGTTCCAAATTCCAAGTTCGGAATTCCAAGTTCAGAATTCCAAGTTCCAAATTCGGAATTCCGGGTTCTGAGTTCGGAATTCCGGGTTCCGAGTTCCAAATTCTGAGTTTGGAATTCCGAGTTTGGAATTCCGAGTTTGGAATTCCGAGTTCGGAATTCCGGGTTTCAAGTTCCGAGTTCGGAATTCTGGGGTTCCAAATTACGAGATCGGAATTCGGGGTTCTAAGTTCCGAGTTCTAAATTCCGAATTCAAAATTCCTTGTTCTAAATTCTAAGTTCACAGTTCTAAATTTCGAATTCTGAGTTTCGAATTCTGAATTCTACATTCTGAGTTCGAAGTTCTACATTCCGAGTTCCGAATTCCAAGTTCAGAGTTCTAAATTCAGAGTTCCAAATTCAGAGTTCTGAGTTCTAAATTCCGAGTTCTAAGTTCCGAGTTCCAAATTCCGAATTCCGAGTTCCAAATTCTAAGTTCCGGGTTCCAAATTTCGAGTTGCAAATTCCGAGTTCCAAATTCTATGTTCCGGGTTCCAAATTCCGAGTTGCAAATTCCGAGTTCCAAATTCCGAGTTCCACATTTTGAATTCCGAGTTCTAAATTTTGAATTCCGGGTTCCAAATTCCGATATCCGATTTTCGAGTTCTAAATTCTTAATTCCGAGTTGCAAATTCCGAGTTCCGAGTTCCTATTTCCGAGTTCGGAATTCCGAGTTCTAAGTTCCGAGTTCGGAATTCCGAGTTCTAAGTTCCGAGTTCGGAATTCAGGGTTCTAAGTTCCGAGTTCGGAATTCAGGGTTCTAAACTCTTAATTATGGGTTCAAAGTTCCGAGTTCCAAATTCCGAGTTCCAAATTCCGAGTTCTGAATTCCTAGTTCTGAATTCCGAGTTCTATCTTCCGAGTTCCGAATTCCGAGTTCCGAATTCCGAGTTCCGAATTCCGAGATCTGAATTCCGAGTTCCAAATTCCGAGTTCCAAGTTCTATGTTCCGAGTTCTAAATTCAGAGTTCTGAACTCGGAATTTAGAACTCGGAATTTAGAACTCGGAACTTTAATCTTTAATTACACTTATGCAAGTATGTTTTTAATCATAAAATGTTAATCTCATTGTTTTTCACGTTGTTATAGGTTGACGTTTCACATGTAAAGTGTTGGACATGATATATCTTGTTTTATTCTTAAACACCTGCTGTATTACAGGTATGTGTTCTGTTACTAGGCAAGTTTCTGGTTGTAAAATCTCTAATCTGAAAATAAACAAAATCTTGTGGTTTTCAGTTTTGCTTTGATGCATTTTGATGATGATTGCAAGCAATGTTCAAAATTTTAGTCAAATTAACTTTAATCGGAGCAAACTGATCATTTATTAATGAGCTACACTGAACACATTAGTCTTGGGACTTATTTGTACTTAATGACAATTTTGATTGGAAATTAAATAAGTCTGCTCTCTGACTTTGGTGCATTACTGTAGGGCTGTATGTCAAAACAATAACTATTATTGTGTTTTAGATCAAGGATGGAAAGACAGGCAATGTGTTGCAGGAAGCTGTGACTGCAGCATCATGTCTGGTAAGTCTTGCAGGATGCAGCTGTAAGACAGCGCTGACCACAAAACTGGAAGAATGGTGTGTGCTTCAGAGGACAGTTAAGCATACAGACATTACTTACAAGCTTTCTTAGACATGGTATGGTATAAACATGTTAATTAATGCCCACATGTTTAATCTTTTGTCTCTTTTATTAACTTAACTGTGTGTTCGTTAAGTGTGTTTTGTTTGTTTGTTTGCTTTTGTTGGGTTTTTCCCCTCTTTTTCTCCCCAAATGAAATAGTGGTTTTATAATGTAATTCGCCTTCATATTATCCTACATTTCCCTTAAATATCCTAACGTTAAAATCTGACTGTGATGCAAAGTATCATATATACGCATATATAAATATATTTGTTTTTGTTTTTTTTTTACTAGAGGCAGTCATCTTGGAAGAAATCCTCATCTTCACAACTGGCTGTGACTCCATTCCTCCTCTGGGCTGTTCCCCATGACCCTCTTGAGAGTTTGAAGAAAACTACATATCCACCTTACATAACGACTTTACATTAGCCATGGACTTTGAAATGCAATGGTGCAGGGTTTGGAAAAGCATGAATAGGTTTGTGTCCTCCAACACAATGCAAATTCTCAGTTATGTATTCTATCTTGGAGTTTCTATTTTTATGCTTTTCCTAAAATTAAAACTCAGTAAAGAACTTACAACTGGTTAGTGATTTCCATGTTCAGAGCAGACTGAAAATTATTGTAACAAGAAAAAAAAACAAAAAAATCAAATGTTGGTGTACTAGTATAAGAATGAGGATGGTAATGCATCTAAAACATTTTTCATTTTACAATGGATTATTAATACATCAAATTTTTCGATTTTCTATTTCTGATTGTTTTATTAGTATATTCAGAATTTCAAAATTGATATTAATAGTTAATTGTAATAATGACATTTTGAGGCATTATTTGGTATTTTTTTTAGTCCCCATTAACTAGCCCTCAGCTAAAGGTTGTGAAATTAGCTGGTTGTTGATTGTATGTTGATTGTAACAGAAGCACTTTAAGAATTACTAAAAGCAATCACAGCTGAATGTGTTATTGACGTGTGGCTGACAGTGGGCGCATGGTGGGCCCAAAGGAGAGGCAGAAAAAAGGCTTACAAAAGAGTAAACTTAAACCACCCCGAAGAGGAATTTATTCAGAACAGCAAGCTAATGAACTGAAGCTAGCACAATGGGGAACCAGCGGGACACTTTCAGTCGGCCGAAGGGCTGGACAGGGTGGCCAGAGGACCTGGGAGACGGCCGCAGATTGGCCCTGGCAGCTGGGGTCAGTGAAGGTCGGCTGTGAGGTAGCGATAGCGAAAGGAGCCAGAAAAAAATCCAGATAAAAAAGGAACAGAGCTGGAGAGAGAAAACTCACACCATTAACCCAGCCTGAACATGGAGCATTGTGCTCACCCGACTGTTTGAGGAGGCGGTAGTTTTAGGAGGTTGCTGCTGCAGCCGGGAATGGAGGACAGGTGCTGTCCTTAGCGGTTTCCAGCCGCACACCCTTCAACAGCTCCACCCCCTGGACATGCGGCCCTGCTTGGCGCCCAAAACAGTGGTGCTGATCCAGCAGCTTGGTTCAGCACCTCGCACAGCGTGTTGTTGCTGGGCGCGCTTGTGTGACCCAGGTTACAAAAGCTTGATTAAAGTCAATTTTATTAATAAAAAAGATCACACTTAAGATACAGAGGAATTAAACTAAGAATGACTCATTCTTAATTAGATGAAAATAAAAGATTAATTACTGTAAAATAATGAATTTATGAGCAGTACTGAAACTAGATCCAAGCTGAGATTAGATAAGATGCTGAGAAAATAATGAATAAATAAATCAAGACACAAATATTTGAGGAAAAGAAACTTTATTCACATTTTTGTTCAGCACGCTATACATTTCAGTCAATAAGGTGATCAGGTGAAATGCGCGTGGCCGTCACAGACGCGCTGCACGAAATGAAATGAAATGAATAGAGCATTTTGCTTTATTTTCTGTGCACAGAAGCTTCAAATATTGTAAATAAGTTCAATTAATAGTTCATACTGTGTATAAGTGCAGTTAATAGTGGTTGGAGTTGATATTTGTGTTCATAGAGAATTAAAACTTGAAATGAACTGAGATTTATCATCTATTACAGGTTAGTTTTTTTTTTTACTGCTGTTCAAATTAGACCTTTCTACGTTGGATGGCGAGCCTCCCTGAACTCGTATCCAGGAAAGCTGTTCACAAGCACTGTGGATGCTGATTTGTGAAGGTTTTAGTTTTGTTTTTTTATTTTGCAGGTTGCAAGTCCTCATCCCCAGTGCGGTAGGAGGAAGCTCTTACCTTTTCCACAGACTAAACTTCTTGCACTTACACACATCCAACTGCAGCCTGTGAAACACAAGGACATTGCTGAACTAACCACTGTGGGGCGGACCGGCTGGGCCTACCTAATAACATAATGTTCATATTCAAAAGATTACCCTATTTATTTTATTAGTTATTTGTGTTAATGGTGAAAATCTATGGTCTTAACTGGAAAAGTTTAAATGGAATTTTGCTAAACTTTATACAATTAAAAATAAATTGCCATAAAAACAACTAAGATTAACTTATTAACTTAATTACTTATTTAACATTACTAACTGCTGATAATTATGACAAACAATGTATCTTTAAATGTATTTCTAAAAATGTTTTCTTTTATTTACATTTTATTTACTTTAGTAATGATAAACCTATTACTGTGAAAGCTAACAACTCAGGAAAGTAAATGCGGTCAGATAAAATGACTGAGCTCAACTAATTGTGATCAGGTAATTAAAGGCTTAAAATGTTGTAGAAATTACAATGTGTATTGTACTGTAGCAGAAATTAGGAGTGTAATAGCAAACCACAAATTATTTATTAATTACTAAATGTCCAAGTCATTGATTTTATTAATGTATTCCTGAATTATATTGAGATTTACCTGAGATTTTCATCCAGGACTGTAGAATTTACTTCACTGATTGTCTCAGTTTAGACTCCAAATGAATAAAGCTTACCTTCATTCATATTTCAGTTCAGAATTAAATTCGGTCTCAATTCTGAAGGCAGTTCTATCACCCAGGGATCCAATCTCTTTGTATACACTCACACAAGAGATGCCAGTTTATAATGAAAAAAGCGTTTATTGAATAAACCTGTAATAAGAGAGAGAGGATTTCAAGTTCACAGCATTGGAGATAGATATGAGTTCAGTGTCAAAGTCAGCTTTATTGTAAAAACTGCTGTATGTACAGAACATACACAGGACTCAAATTGCGTTACTCTCAGACCGATGGTGCAACAAAATAAACATCAAACATGTAAACATTAAATAACACAAAGCAAAGAAATGGTATTATGCTGGTTTTAGGAATGTAAGAGTTTACGTGTTTGTATGGATAAATAGAGCTCCCTAAAAAAAGACAGAGTTAGTTCTGAGAGGATTTTATGGAGAGCAGAGAATGTTGAGCAGTATCAGAGTGTGTCTGATGACTGGAAAGTTCTGGGATAGACTCATCTTTGTGAGAGGCAGTTTTCCTTGGATCAGAAATGGCAGTCTTGGGCATAGAATATGTTACCTGGGTCTGTTGAAAGGTTAGCGTTGGTCAAGAAACAGATGTCTTTCCTAACAGGGTGATGAAGTTGTGTTCTCCCTTTTAATGATTGCTTTAATAACTTAATCTAGGACCCAGTGCCCTACAAAGGAGGAGGTGTCCGTGTCAGCGGGTTGGGGTTTAACTCATCTGAATCTAATGTGCTTTAGCATTAGTGCAGCATTGCAGTTGCTAAAGCACATCGTCCTGTGTCCAAGTGAGCTTCCTCCCACCTCCACATGGTAGGTGAATTGGCTGTGCTTACTTGCCCGTAGGTGTGTGTCTCTAGGTGCAGTAGCACCCTTTCCAGGGAGTGTTCTTGCCTTGTGATGATTCAGGAAAGGCTCCAGAGAAAAATAAGAAAATAAAGCTGTGACCAATTGCCTGATTGGCGTTAATAGGTTAGTATGATGCTTACCTTGGTCTTTTAGGGTACATGGATTCCCGCACTCCAGCTGCCAGATTGCTGTGTTTAAGAGATACGTCACATTATTATAGCTTGCATTTACACTCGTATTTCGAACAGAGGTTCCTGTAATGAAAGGGTAAATCAGATCATGCTGTTTATATGCTTTAAACCTGTACAGACCAAAGGAGCCAACACCTCCAACTGAGCTCAGCCTCTTTCTGACTGACCTGCAGAGGTTAAAGAGGTCAGAGAAGGTCAGATCAGTGAAGAGTGATACAGCTCTAACAATCACACCAAGCTCCAGTCAGAGGAGGGGGAGTTTTTTCAGGAGGAGTTTAGGGCAGTGAGAGCTGTTGAAGTTAACTGGCTTTTCTTTATTGATAACTACCAATGTGGAGAACTGGTAGCGTTATGTTTACCTGAACCTCCATGCTGCTAAATATCAGGCGTTCACCAGTAGATCAGCAGCAGTTCTAAACAGAGCTGTCGCAGTAATTACGCTACAAACTGATCGTATGATCAATGATTATGACCTCCATCATTTTGGAGGACATCGATAATGAAGCTTTGTTTATTTGCGTGTTTTTAAGACCTTTAACCAGGTGAGCTTTTCTGTTCTCCCCTCTACCACACACACACACACACACACACACACAGAGAGACCTTTCTGTTTATTAATAAAACTATTTTTGATCATCTATTATTCCATTACTTTTCCTAATGTTTTAGTTTTTGCTGTGGTATCGTTTCAGTATCGGTATTGAGATATTTAGGCAGGTATCGTATCTAAAGTCATAAGTTTGGTATCGTGACAACACTACTGTTTATCATGTAAATAGAAAAATATAAATAAGTAAATTACCTCTTACTTCTTATACTGAGAGCAGAAACCTCTGATAAAAATTAATCTACCTATCTGTCTGTCTATCTCTATCTGTCTGTCTGTCTGTCTGTCTGTAACCCTGTTAAAATTAGGACCCTCTTTCTGAGCTCTTCTACAGAGGCTGTTCATTTGCCCCGCCCACCTTCTCTCCCCCTCTTCACTTCTTGCTCTCTTCAAGTGTGAGTGTGTGTTGTGTCCAGAGCTGATGCTGTGTAGCTATTTTTTGTGAGCAGTTATTGAAGTTAAAAGCTGATTAAGGGTCCAAAGGGGATATAAACCCCCCATTCCTCGTTTTTTCAGTGTTCTTTAGTCCTGAGTTTGATAAACTCTCATCAGTTTCTGTTCAGTTGTGAAGAGAAACACCGGTGAGTTCAGACAGTGCTGTTTAAGGAGGGATTATGAGTTAGTAAGTGTAGATTTCCAAGTGATAAGATGTTGAAAGTGTTGATAAGGGAGTTAAAAGATTATTAAACAGCCGGAGTATAAATGTGGGAGACAGACCTCGGCTAGTTCGTTTCAGCTGCTAAGCTGTAGGCTAACAGGCAGAGGCTAGCGGGATTAGCATCTTGTTTAAGTGTAAATCTACGATGTTAAGTGTTAAATCCTGCTGTTTACGGACTCAAAGACATGCTGAGATGAATATGCTTGTCGTACAGTCTTGCTGAACTTAGTGCTGTATCGCACAGGTTGGTTTGTTGACGGGAAAAGCGAGCGAATTTGTCCAAGAAGGCGAGCCAACCCGAGACTACACTTCCCAGAGTTCTGCGCGAGTGACGTCAGTAGCGGGAACACACACACACACACACACACACACACACACACACACACACACAAAAAACCTTAGTCTATCCGGGTAGTGAAGATTTAAACACACTTTTCTGACACTTTGAGACGATATTACTCCAGAAAGGAACATTGATTATAACAAAAGGAAAAAACTGTTGGTTCACATTTCAGACTTAAAGGACTGTTATATTGTTGAAAGTTGAGTAAAATATCTCATGAATTCTTGACTCTGAAGTTTATTATTTTACTACCATTTAAGCTTTTGTTGAGGGCCTTATGTGTATTGGGTTTTGTTGTTAAATCTGAACTTGTGCATTTTTCCAGTACTGTTATTTTTTTTTATAGAGCCTCATTGAACTACAGTTTCCTCTTATAACTCATTTATACCTCCTACTCCATTTTTATATGTTTTTTTCTTTCCTATTAGCCACTCACAACTATTCACACACACATAAGAAGAAGGTCACATCATTTCTGTGAATAAATATGATTATATCTTTAACCCTGTACTCACTGGTCCATCGCATCTCTGTCCAAGCTCTCCTTAGAGTACCTAGTGAGATATCAACACTGGTCCAAACCCCTGAAGAATCCCAACCTATGGTTGATCTGTCCCTCTATAGAAATTCCTGTTGTGGTGTAACGGCTGGTGTAGACACTGAGTAAGCTGACGTAGCTCCTGTGTTACATTTACGCGTGCTACGTATCTGTCTAACTACCTAACTAGACAGATTTGATCCAGTTGAAGAAATTGTAGGACAGTCAGGACATTTCTCTTTGTTTTATTTCAGAAACAGGTTTCTGTAATGAAAGAGAAAAGCAGAAAATGCTGTTTATTGTTTAAATAGAAAAATGTAAAGAATTATTTGAATTAAATGACCCCTTGCCTCTTATACTAAGAGCAGAAAATTCAGAGGAATTCATCTATCCAACTATCTATCTATTTATCTAGCTAGCTATGTGTCTATCCACCCGTCATTGTTTTTATCCAGTTGGTGAAATTGCAGCGCCCTCATTCCCCCAGAATCACCAGGTAGTTAACATGTCACATAGTCACAAGTCTCTACTGTGTATGGGCTGGTGATGAGTCAGCTACCAGTGACAGATACCAGATACCAGTACCAGATAATGTGCTGCATGAGGCTTGTCTGTCCTGGTTGTTCTTTAAACAGCCTAGCTGGTATCCTTTCCTTCAGCTCCCTCAGCTTGTCCCTCATCTTGAGAACGTAGGACAGGATGTTTAGCTTTTCAGTCTTTCTCAGAGCAAATGCTTCCGGGTAGCATAGACCCAGATTACTAAAATATGGCAATTTCCTCCCCGGCCTCTTGGTAAAGGGCGTATTATATCCATGGCAATCCGTGAAAATGGCATGTCAATAACTGTCAGACTTATTAATGGCACCCTGTCTGACTTTTTCTCAGATGCTGTTAACTGACACTCTGGACAGACATTACTAAATTCAGCTATATCTAGCAGCTGACTTGGCCAGTAAAATCGACTTGCAAATCTGCTGTGTGTTTTAGCCTGACCCAATTGACCTGGCCACGGGTCCGAATGACCCAGCTTTAAAACTTCATCTCTGAGACATTTGGGAACCAGTAATCGCTCAACACCATTTTTGACCTAGAGCTTGTTGTCTTTCAGAATGAGTTGACTTCCCTGAGCTTATTCTCTTTCCTTAGCACAGTCTAAAAACAAGGGTTTGAGTGTTTCATCCTGCCTTTGCAACATTGCTATGTCACCAGGTAAGGCAAATGTTTCACTTATGGGTGTATCCAATTGTTCCACTATTTTTGTGCCTCTATTTTTTTCCTGTCCTTTTTGTTTTCTTGCATTTTGGTTTGACAGCATATGGCAATTCTTTTAAAACTCAACTGTTTTGTTTGCAGTTTAAACCTTTCTAGCCTACAACCTTGTTACAGCCATAACCACTGCAGTTCTCTGCTCAGTGTTTAAAAGATATACCAGAATCGGGATATATTTCTACCTAAAATGACAGCATGAGCAGATTTTTGCATTATGTCTACCTTTAATATGTAGCTTTGGTTATTGATGTTAACTGTGAGTTTAGTTGTGGGGTATACCTGTTCATCTCTGTGTATACACCTGACCCCAAGTTTACCTGTACTCTTAAACTGGGATTCTGGAAGACACTGTGGTGTTATCATGATGTGACTAGCTCCAGTGTCAATAATGTTTTGTGTCCTATTTTGACAGGTATGGTTATCTCACTGCTGTCCTGTTCCTGAAAGCTTATTTCGGGTCTTGGAACATATCAAAGAGGATTTGTCCTGGTAACAAGCTTACGACAATCTTAAATCTTTTGGCCAACCTGATTTTAGCTAGCTGTGTTTAAACAGTTTGGCGATTATCTGTTGCCTGACTATCTTTGCTTCTTTTGCTAGTACTCCAGCGCCCCTTGTGGTGATAAATTCACTAGCGGCTTAGGACCACAACTGACCCTGCCCCCAGACTTACTTGGAATCCATCTATCTAGCTAGCTATCTTTCTATCTTTCTATTTATTTAGGTAGCTAGCTATGTGTCTGTTAACCGGTCAATGTTTTTATCCAGTTGCAGAAATTGTAAGACAGTCAGGGTGTGCATCTTTCTTTAATTTCAAACACAGGTTCCTGTAATGAAAAAGAAATTAGATAATGCTGTTTATCATGTAAATAGAAACATATTAAGAATGTATTTAATTGAATTACCCTTTACCTCTTTTACTGAGGGCACAAAACTATTTATCTGTCTATTTATCTAGCTACCTAGCTTTGTGTCAATTAACCCGTCCTTTTTTTTATCCATTTGGAGAATTTTTAGGAAAGTCAGGGTGTTTGTCTTTGTTTCATTTCAAACACAGGTTTCTGTAATATAAAAAAAGAAATCAGATAATGCTGTTTATCATGCAAATGTAAAAATATAAAGAATTAATGTAATTAAATGACCCCTTACCTCTTATACTGAGAGCACAAAATTCTGAGAAATTTATCTATCTAACTATTTATCGGTCTAATTTTCTAGCTTCCTAGCTATGTCAATTAAACCGTCATTGCTTTAATCCAATTGATGAAATAGTAGGACAGTCAGGGTGTTTTTCCTGTAATGAAAAAAAGAAATCAGATAATTCTGTTTATCATGTAAATAAAATAAAGATTGACAATTTATTTAATTTAATTAGCCCTTACCTCTTATACTGAGGTGTTTGTCTTTGTTTCATTTCAAACACAGGTTTCTGTAATATAAAAAAAGAAATCAGATAATGCTGTTTATCATGCAAATGTAAAAATATAAAGAATTAATGTAATTAAATGACCCCTTACCTCTTATACTGAGAGCAGAAAACTCTGAGAAATTCATCTATCTTACTATCTGTCAATTTATCCAGCTAGCCAGCTATGTGTCTATTAACCCGTCATTGTTCTCTCTAGTTGGTGAAATTATTGGACAGTCAGGGTGTTTGTCTTTGTTTCATTTCAAACACAGGTTCCTGTAATGATAAAAATAAATCAGTTAATGCTGTTTATCATGTACATAGAAAAATATTAAGAATTATTTTAAATGAATTGCCCCTTACCTCTTATACTGAGAGCACAAAATTCTGAGAAATTCATCTATTGAACTATTTATCTGTCTAATTTTCTAGCTTCCTAGCTATGTGTCAATTAACCCGTCATTGTTTTAATCCAATTGATGAAATAGGACAGTCAGTGTGTTTTTCTTTGTTTCATTTCAAACACAGGTTCCTGTAATGAAAAAAAGAAATCAGATAATGCTGTTTATCATGTAAATAGAAAAATATTGAGAATTTATTTAATTTAATTAGCCCTTACGTCTTATACAGATTGCAGAAAACTCAGAGACATTAATCTATCTGTCAATTTATCTAGCTAGCCAGCTTTGTGTCAATTAACCCGTCATTGTTTTTATCTAGTTGGTGAAATTATTTGTCTTTGTTTCATTTCAAGCACAGATTCCTGTAATGAAAAAAAGAAATCAGATAATGCAGTTAATGCTGTTTATCATGTAAATAGGAAAATATTAAGAATTATTTTATTTAAATGACCTCTTCTCTTATACTGAGGGCACAAAATTCTGAGAAATTCATCTATCTAACTATTTATCTGTCTAATTTTCTAGCTTCCTAGCTATGTGTCAATTAACCCCTCATTGTTTTAATCCAATTGATGAAATAGTAGGACAGTCGGGGTGTTTTTCTTTGTTTCATTTCAAACACACGTTCCTGTAATGAAAAAATAAATCAGATAATGCTGTTTATCATGTACATAAAAAAATATTAAGGATTATTTAAATTGATTTACCTCTTATCTCTTCTACTGAGAGCACAAAGTTCAGATGAATTCATTTAACTATTTATCTGTCTATTTATCTAGATAGCTAGATATGTGTCTATTAACCCGTTATTTTTTTTATCCATTTGATAAAATTGTAGATCAGTTAGGGTGTTTGTCTTTGTTTCATTTCAAACACAGGTTCCTGTAATAAAAAAGAGGAAATCAGTTAATGCTGTTTATCATAAATAAATAGTAAATAGAAAAATATAAAGGTTTATTTTATTTAAATGTCAACCTACCTCTTATACTGAAGAGAAAATTCTGAGAAGTTTATCTGTCTAACTATTTATCTGTCTATTTATTTATCTAGCTAGCTATGTGTCAATTAACCCATCATTGTTTTTATCTAGTTGGTGAAATTATTGGACAGTAAGGGTGTTTGTCTTTGTTTCATTTCAAACACAGGTTCCTGTAATGAAAAAAAGAAATCAGATAATGCTGTGTATCATGTAAATAGAAAAATATTAAGAATTTATTTAATGTAATTAGCCCTTACCTCTTATACTGAGAGCACCAAAAAAAAAGAGAAATTCATCTGTTGGACTATTTATCTGTCAGTTTATCTAGCTAGCTAGCTATGCTTCAATTAACCTGTCATTGTTTTTATCCAGTTGGTGAAATTGTAGTACAGTTAGGGTGTTTGTCCTTGTTTCATTTCAAACACAGGTTCCTGTAATAAAAAAGAGGGAATTACTTAATGCTGTGTATCATGTAAATAGAAAAATATTGAGAATTTATTTAATTTAATTAGCACTTACCTCTTATACAGAATGCACAAAACTCAGGAAATTCATCTATCTAACTATTTATCTGTCAATTTATCTATCTAGCTAGTTATGTGTCAATTAACCCATTTTTTTTATTTATCCATTTGGAGAATTTGTAGGACAGTCAGTTTGTTTGTCTTTGTTTCATTTCAAACATGTTCCTGTAATGAAAAAAATAAATCAGATAATGCTGTTTATTATGCAAATTGAAAAATATCAATATCTCTTATACTCTTATATCTCTTATACTGAGAGCACAAAATTCTGAGAAATTCATCTATCTAACTATTTATCTGTCTAAGTTTCTAGCTTCATAGCTATGTGTCAATTAACCAGTCATTGTTTTAATCCAATTGATGAAATAGTGGGCCAGTCGGGGTGTTTTTCTTTGTTTCATTTCAAACACAGGTTCCTGTAATGAAAAAAATAAATCAGATAATGCTGTTTATCATGTACATAGAAAAATATTAAGAATTTATTTAATTTAATTAGCCATTACCTCTTATACAGATTGCAGAAAACTCAATTTATCTAGCTAGCCAGCTATGTGTCAATTAACCCGTCATTGTTTTTATCTAGTTGGTGAAATTATTGGACAGTCAGGGTGTTTGTCTTTGTTTCATTTCAAGCACAGGTTCCTGTAATGAAAAAAGAAATCAGATAATGCTGTTTATCATGTACATAGAAAAATATTAAGAATTAATATAATTAAATGACCCCTTACCTCTTATACTGAGAGCACAAAAAAAGAGAAATTCATCTATCTAACTATTTATCTGTCAGTTTATCTAGCTAACTAGCTATGCTTCAATTAACCCGTCATTGTTTTTATCCAGTTGGTGAAATTGTAGGACAGTTAGGGTGTTTGTCTTTGTTTCATTTCAAGCACAGGTTCCTGTAATGATAAAAAGAAATCAGTTAATGCTATTTATCATGTAAATAGAAAAATATTAAGAATTATTTTAAGTGAATTACCCCTTACCTCTTATACTGAGAGCAGAAAACTCAGAGAAATGTATCTGTCTAACTATTTATCTGTCTATTTATGTAGGCAGCTAGCTATGTGTCAATTAACCCGTCATTGTTTTTATCTAGTTGGTGAAATTATTGGACAGTCAGGGTGTTTGTCTTTGTTTCATTTCAAACACAGGTTCCTGTAATGAAAGAAAAGAAATCAGATAATGCAGTTAATGCTGTTTATCATGTAAATAGAAAGATATTGAGAATGTATTTAATTTAATTAGTCCTTACCTCTTATACTGAGAGCACAAACATCTGAGAAATCTGACTATTTATCTATCAGTTTATCTAGCTGGCTAGCTATGTTTCAATTTACCCGTCATTGTTTTTATCGAGTTGGTGAAATTGTAGGACACTTAGGGTGTTTGTCTTTGTTTCATTTCAAACACAGGTTCCTGTAATGAAAGAAAAGAAATTTAGATAATGCAGTTAATGCTGTTTATCATGTAAACAGAAAAATATTGAGAATGTATTTAAATTAATTAGCCCTTACCTCTTATACTGAGAGCAGAAAACTCAGAGAAATGTATCTATCTAACTATTTATCTGTCAATTTATCTAGCTAGCCAGCTATTTGTCTATTAACCCGTCATTTTTTTTTATCCATTTGGTAAAATTGTAGATCAGTTAGGGTGTTTGTCTTTGTTTCATTTCAAACACATGTTCCTGTAATAAAAAAGAGGGAATCCGTTAATGCTGTTTATCATGTAAATAGAAAAATATAAAGGTTTATTTTAAATTAAATGTCAACCTACCTCTTATACTGAAGAGAACATTCTGAGAAGTTCATTTGTCTAACTATTTGTCTGTCTATTTATCTAGCTAGCTAGCTATGTGTCTATTAACCTGTCATTTTTCTTATCTAGTTAGTGAAATTATTGGACAGTCAGGGTGTTTGTCTTTGTTTCATTTCAAACACAGGTTCCTGTAATAAAAAAAAAGAAATCAGATAATGCTGTTTATCATGTGCATAGAAAAATATTAAGAATTTATTTAATTTAATTAGCCCTTACCTCTTATACAGATTGCAGAAAACTCAGAGAAATTCATCTATCTGACTATCTGTCAATTTATCTAGCTGGCTAGCTATGTGTCAATTAACCCGTCATTGTTTTTATCTAGTTGGTGAAATTATTGTGTAGTCAGGGTGTTTTATTTTTTTCATTACAGGAACCTGTGTTTGAAATGAAACAAAGACAATCAGTTAATGCTGTTTATTATGTAAATAGAAAAATATAAAGAATTATTTAAATTGAATTATCTCTTACCTCTTCTACTGAGAGCACAAAACTCAGAGAAATTCATCCATCTAACTATTTATCTGTCTGTTTATCTAGCTAGCTAGCTATGTGTCTATAAACCCGTCATTTTTTTTTTTTACAGTTGGTAAAATTGTAGGACAGTTAGGGTGTTTGTCCTTGTTTCATTTCAAACACAGGTTCCTGTAATAAAAAAGAGGGAATTAGTTATTGCTTTTAATCATGTAAATAGAAAAATATTAAGAGTTAATATAATTAAATGACCCCTTACCTCTTATACTGAGAGCACAAAATTCGGAGAAATTCATCTATCTAACTATTTATCTGTCAATTTATCTAAATAGCTATGTGTCTATAAACCCGTCATTTTTTTTTATCCACTTGGAGAATTTCTAGGACAGTTAGGTTGTTTGTCTTTGTTTCGTTTTAAACACAGGTTTCTGTAATGAAAAAAATCAGATAATTCTGTTAAACACATTCTGTTTAGCTATCTAGCTATGTGTCTGTCTGTCATTGTTTTTATCCAGGTGGTGAAATTCTAGGACAGTCAGAGTGTTTGTCTTTTTTTCAGTCCTGTTTCTGAAAATAAGAAATGAGATAATGCTGTTTATCATGTAAATAGAAAAACATAAAGAATTATTTTAATTAAATGTCAACCTACCTCTTATACTGAATAGAAAACTCTTTATCTGTCTATTTATCTATCTTGCTATGTGTCTGTTAACCCGTCATTTTTTTATCCATTTGGATAATTTTTAAGACAGTTAGATAAATGACTGTATTGAATGAATTGTAGAACAGTCAGGATGTTTCTCTTTTTTTATTTCAAGTATCTTTAGTCCATCTGTAGTTCAGCTGTCTCTCTCTCTCTCTCTCTCTCTTTATCTATCTATGTATATTTTAGTCTGTATGTTTGTCTACTTCTTCTGTCTGTCTTTTTTCTATCTTTATTTTCTTTGTAACTGTTTCTTACTTATCAATTTTTCTAACTTTCTAATCCTACATAGATCAATAGATTACATTTTTCACCACTAGCAAACTTTAATAACTGAGTCTGTCCACCTCCCAAAAACATCATCAGCTTCTCAACATTATAACTTTAACCCAGTTAAAATTAAAACACACATCAGCAGCAGACTTTAAAAACCCAGTCAGTTCAGCAACCTCAAGACTAAAGCACACTGCCACGGCGGGCAGGAATAATGAAAAGACTGCTTGTCCTACATTTGCTGTCCTGATGTGTGGAGAGGGTGCTGGTTACATGTCTGCAGCTGGAGGATCAGAGGAGCGACTGGGAGTTTAATGGAATGATTGATAATAGAACATTATTACATCATAAAGACACAGTTCTAAAGTTCCAGCAGCAGCTGTTTCTCTGACCTTTGAAAGATGCATTTGTGAACTGGTGCTCACCTGAGTTTACTCATGTATACACACCTGCACCAACACCTGAACACATTAAAATCACTCCTGTCATCAACAGGGTTCTTTCAGTAATCCCAAATCTGTCTTTAAATATGGGCCTAATAGTAATTTACTGTTACTATATATTACATTTCATGATTTTATATGTTATGCCAATATATCTATCTATATATCTATCTGCCTGTATATATCTATCTTTATTGTTTTTAATTGATCAGTGAAATAATCAGCCTGGTCTCATGGGAAATACGTACCTCTGACCACTTTTTAGCTTTAAGATATAGGGGAACTGGGTCCTTTCTACTGATTAAGGGTGATTTATCTAGCTAGTAGGTAACAGCTAGCTAGGTGGCTAGGCTAATGCAGCCTCTAACATAGCATCAGGTACACAGTGAGCTGTAGTTGAGGCCATTCTCATATAGTTTTGTGGTTAAATCAGAGGTTCTTTTAACATATCTTTTACCAAAAGCTTATACGAAGATAAGGGAACGGGAGACACTGTCTGCTCATTCATTAGCGTAGAGTGAGGTGTCAGCTGAGCTCGTACATTAGCTAGCTAGTGCTAGGTGGCTAATGAGGAGCGCTTGCTAGATAAAGCAGCTGGTGTTTTTCTGTGGTTGTCACGATGTGCTGGCTAGAGATCTCGTATGCTGTACTTACTGATTTCATACTGGATCTAATTGTGTGTAATTATGATCTTTCTCTTTTTTTTTTTTTACAGCTTTGAACTTCTATTCATCATTGATTCTCATTATCTTTCTCTGTCTTTTGCAGGGACCAGGTCGACACGTGGACAGGTGAGTTAATGGTAGAGTTTATGTTAGCTGGTTTTCTGGTTAGTTTTTATACTCCCTCAGTTAACAAATGTAAGCACAGTACATAAACACACCATGTGACCTTAGAATTACAGGATTTTACATGATGGGTTTTGTAAAAATGGATTAATTTGATTATTTGAGGTTAATCATCTGAATGTTAGAACTATCTGGGCTGGTTTCCCAGACTTGCATTAAACCTAGTCCTTGACTAATAGAGAACTTCAGTGAAGATCACCACTGGAAAAAAGCTAGTTAGTGTCTCATGAGTCGCTGAACATTAACAAAAATGGTTCAGCTTCCCATCCTCTATGAGGAAACATACGTCATGTTGATTTGCATGTTCTGTGTATGTATGAAAATGTATTTAAAAAAATTCATTCCAGAAAATGCAAGAACATCTGAAGCTTCAGCTAGTGAACAATGCTTTGCGGATGTAAATGCACACCAAGTTATTGGTATGTATTTTTCACACCTAAAATGTTGTTCACAACAATTTGGAAGAGTGAAGCTGTTGAAAAGCCACCTGTCCTTATTTGTGCAGGTCTGTAATTAGCATGCCACTGTTATTCAGTATTTTCCTAATTCCAGAATGGGAACATTTGTGGCGATTTGTGTATCTTCCAAAAAGCTTTCCTTGAATGAACATATTGTCATCATGAAAAAGAAAAATTCTGTAGCATTGACCACTTCTCTTGCCCAGTTTGCACCCTAGATACAGTTGCTGTGTCTGTCGATGGAAACCGAACACTACATCATTTTAGCAAAATAAAGAGTTATGTTATTATTGATAACTGTAAACTGTCAGAATCTCTACGGAGTATCTCTATTATCTTTAATGTTTTCTTTAGAGGAACAGACATTTTTGATGGCATTTTTTTGACCAGTGATAAAGATATAGCAACATTTGTTGAGTTCATTCGTAAAAAGGCCAAGCCAGTAAGATATTTGTCAAAACACTTTAGACAGTACATAGTGAAGCAGGATTTAATTTTTGTATATATTCTATAATGACATTGTGTTACAGGTACATGGAAAAGGAATCTGTGGGACATCAACATGGGCTGCAGCCAGAGAGACCTCTAAAAAGACAAACATCATATGTGATGAAGAGGTCCTGGAGGTGGCAGTTTGCTTAAAGGTCTGAACATGTATTGGGGAGATATTTGCCAATCCTCCGTTTTTGCAAGAAGAACTGGCCACAAAAACAAATGGAAAGTTCTTCTGCACTGATATAATGTGTGGATATTGGCCCTATCTGCAGAAGCCGGCTCAGACATTCCCAAAAATACAAAACCTGACTTAGACTTTTCTGCATGCCAAGGGGCGTTCTACAAAATGTGAGGTAATTGTGTATTGTCTAGCACACAGTTAAGTATTTTACCATATTGGTGGTGTTTTTAAACTTCAAAGATTTGACATCTGATATAAATGCTGTAGGTGCAGCGGGGTGCCAGAAACCAAACAGGGGCAGGCACTACCATATTTAACAGCTTTTTGTCACGAATGGCTCTAACTACAAAATACATGAGTAAGGCTGGGAAGTAAACCTTTACTTACAGTGCTCATGTATTGTGCTTTTTTGCCCTACTTTTCATTGATCATATTTGTTGACTAAGCCCTGGTGAAACTGTAAATTTATCAGTTCCTTCATAATTACAGCTCGAGTAGATATGATCACATTGCACATGTTTTTTACAAGTATATCTTAACACCTGCCCTTTTAACTGATAGAGTGACCATGGCAAACAAACTTCAAAATTATTTGTATAATTGCTTTCTCATTGCATAAGTGGTGTGACTTTCTCTATCAAAATGTTGGAATACTTATTAGTCACCATAAAACGAAAAAAGAGCAAACTATAGATAGATTCTCAGATTTTCTTGGCAAAACATTTATGGGTGTCGTCTTTTAATTTTACATCCCACGTTGTTTAGTCATTTACTGTTTTGTCTTTATCTCAATATGTTAGATTTACTTTTAATGTCAACCACCTTAACCTGACAAATATTCTTTACAGCTCCACATGACCCCAGATCAGATGATCCAGTGGGGTTGCAACATGTGATTGAAGGCCTATTCTTGGGCATGCAACAGAAAAGGGGGGATCTATATTGAGTAACTGGTAAGTAGCCATGTTCAGGTTGCCTCCCAGACATCATGAACTTGTGGAATTAATTTTTAAATGTGAAATCTGTGACAATAACATTAAGTTGTAGGTAATTTAGGTAATTCAAATACAGTTCAAATACATTTTTACATGGAGCAAAGTGCCCCTTCCACATCGTACACTTAAACCCTTACATAATCTTTATACTGTGTTTATACTCTAGTGAGCATGTTCATGTCAGGTCCGCGTCGCCGCACCCATCCCGAGGGCGGTCCCGAACCGCAGACCACAGGCTTCATGTTCAAGGACTTTTACGTTGACACCCGATTCCTGTTATGTTCTGATTTGGGTCACCTGAGAGCTGGGGTACAAAAGGGGAGCAAATGCTAAGGTCTGGGCCGAGAATTACTCTGCCAAGCATTGCGATGCCAAGCATTATGTTGGCCTCACGTTCATGAGACTTCTAGGAGAGTCTACGGGTTTCGGTAGTGTATGCTCTATCGGAACTGTTTCACATTCAGAGGGAGTTCGCTGTCTGGTTCACTGGTTGGTCGCCAGTGAGATTTGGCGTCCGGTTCCTTTGCACTCTAGTCACGAAAGTTTATCAGTGCCTGACGAGCGCGGTTAGGGTTCCTGTATTTGGCTTCCTCCCTCCGTTAGGGTGGCCCAGCCTCGCTTTGCTCCCTGGCTGCCTACCAGCCTCAGGTGGCCTTCACGTTTTCACGTTTGTCTTGTTTATCCCTCTGTTATTGCTGCACTCTTGTGTTTTCCCCTTGTTAATTTGAATAAAACGTTATCATGCATCGCACCGTCCCTGCGAGTGTTCACCCGTCCATGTCTAGCTTAGCCAGCATGACAGTTCAATAAAAGAACCCCATTGTTTCTGCACGTTTTCCATTTGATCAGTTCCACTGACCATATAGGTCTTGTTGTACAGTTACATACTGTAATCCATCTTTTTCCCTGTGTACTTTGCCAGCACACCTTTACCTTTTTCTTTAGTATTCAGGACCTCCACAAGACTATCATTTCCAGATGTTGTAGTGAAGAAACTAGCATGAGCAAGTCCGATTTGTAATGTAAGCCAAGAGTGATAGTTGGTCACAGGAGGCTGTTGACTGGATATTTGTGATTGGTGGACTATTCTCAGTGACACTGAGCTGTTTAAAAACTCCAGCAGCACTGCTGTGTGTCTGACTCACTCGCACTGGTGCAACACACACTAACACGCCACCACCCTGTCAGTGTTACTGCAGTGCTGAGAATAATCCACCACCCAGATAGTACCAGTTTATTGCACTGGTGTGACTGAATCAGACACAGAAGTGCTGTTGGAGTTTTCACTGTTCACTCTATAGACAAACCGAGCTTGTCATTCTGCTTTGGAGACGTTTGCTTGTAATTGTACACACCTACCAACTTGGTAGGAGTGTCTAATCGAGTAGACAGTGAGTGGACACAATGTTTAAAAACTCTAGCAGCACTGCTGTTTCTGATGTATGCTACGATTAATTTTGTATTCGCTGACGTTTTGACTTGGGATTCTGGTACGTTAATTTTGACATGAACCATTTTCGTGACTTCATTTAAACTCATTAAACTCAGACTTTCAAAGGAAAGTTTCAGATTCTGACAATGAAGACCATTAGACCTGACATTTTTACCCCCTTTTTTGCCCACTTGCACTAAACTGTGCTTTCAACCTCACAGAGTGACCATGTTCCAGACTCAGGAGGAAGTGACTGAACGCCTGACTCCTCTAATTAACTGTCACAGTGGTTCTGCTTTTCTTCCTCCACAATGTAAAACCAGTCACGCATTGCCTGTGTAGTCAGGACAGAAAGCTGCAGCACTAACATCAGATGTCAAATTATTAACACTCACACTGCAGGAGAACTGGAAATGACGTGTGGAGTGAGAGAGAGAAGCAGGAGCTCTGATGCTGTGTGCATCGCCTTTCAGTTCAGTTACACTCCCCTGCCAACCATTTCAGTTCAGTTGGTGATATCCATGCATTGAGTTGATGACGACAAGTAAGTGCCAGCTAGTTGGCTGTTCAAGTTTGTTCCTTGTGAGAATTAACTCCATGTTAAAGAATAAAGAGAGAAAGTCGTTCGAGCTGCAGTAAAGTTCTTGTTCTGTGCGGAAAATGGCTTCCGCCTGAGGACATAGTAGTGCAGTTCTCATGTTCGCCAAACATATAGGGAAGCTCTATATGTAACCGTGTGCATATTCTCTAGAACGTAATGTCCCTTAAATACTATTCCAGCATGAAGATGAAATTCCAGACTCTTATGAAAGAACCATGAAACTACAGGGGCCGATTTCCTGCACAGGGATTAAGCTTAGTCTTGGACTATATTTGGGTGTTCAATTGTTCAAGCTGTACAAGAAGAGCCAAAGCCAGCGCTACTTTTTGAAGGCTGAAGTTCTTTGGTGTGACAACCTAGCTGCTATGAACTTTCTACAAATCTGTGGTGCCATTGTGTGCTGGGCAGCAGTACTACAACAAAAGACCCAAACAGACTGAACAAGATCATTAGACTGACCGACTTAGTCCTGGGGGCTAAACTGGACACAGTGGAGATGGTGCTGGAGAGGGTAATGGGATAGGTGGCAAAGGTGTCCGTGATCATGAAGAACCCAGTCCACAAAACACTACATGGACAGAGAGCACACAATGGGCAGCAGACCTCGCTGCAGGAAAAACACTTTGACAGGTCATTTCTTTCTACAGCCATCAGATTGTACAAATCTACACTCCAATCCATCAAATGAATCTGTTACTCAGCATCATTGTACATCTGTATATCACCTGCACTGCATTCCCATCACTGCCTGTTCTGCTCTAGTCATCTTTTGCACAATACTGTGTTACAGCAGTTCTGCATTAAGTACTTAGTACTATGCATTAATACTGCAACTGTAAACGACCTCATCCGTGGATTACTGTTACTATCACACAGTAACATTAACTGTGACAGTAACTGTGGCTATGATAGTGGCAATAACTGTAACTTCAATACCTATATATGAGGGTTAGGGTCCTCTATAACAGAAATATGCTACAAAGCCATTCAGGGAAACTGAATAACGTCAGACAAAGCTGTAGAACACTAGAATAACCAGCTGTACTGAGTACTCCTCCTCTTCCCTGCCCGCTTCTCCAACTAAAGTATAAAACATAGCCAAAGTCAAAGCGTATAGTTGTGCAGTTGTGAGGACAACCCACTTGGAGGCCAGTAGACTCAACTTTTTTTACAAACTCAATCCCCTTACATCACTTCACACTAAACCTGCACAGTTCAACAACATTAGAGACTGAGTGCATGTGCGCATAATGGAGATATCTGTCAGGGGGTCCAGCAATGTGTGGTTGTCTCATGTAAAATGCATTTTGCAGCATGTAATGTCTGGATAAATGAGTGTAATTAGTTCTATTAAAACATTAACAGCCCCCATCATCTAGCTCACTGCCTCTTCTGTTTTACATTTATTATAGTCCTATTTTATTCGATTTATTACAATGGTCAGTGGCTTGTCTAGGCTGAGGTCTAAGCTAGACATAGGTTTCAATTTAAACTAATAAGATTATTTTGAATCTCTTCTGTCACATACGTGTTATTTGTGTAAAAATGACTGACATGAGCACTACTAAGGACTTTCAATTCATGGATGCAAACGTATGGATGCAGTTACTGCACAGAACCTGGCCCCAGTTTGAACATAAGACAGCTCTCATTTGAACTAAATTTCTCCTCATTTCTGTGTAATACAAGGGCAGGATGTCATGCTTTGTATGTTTTTTACAGACACTGATATGACCCCTACCGAGTGAAGCATTTCAGTGGTATTTATTTCATGGCATTATTTCCATTATTACATTCATGTCATGACATTTTCTATCTCTGTATTCTCTCCATCGTCTCGTGCCAGGTTTATTAGCATTCCAATGGTTGTGAGCAGTCAGGCCTTCCATGTCTGCAGAAGAAGGCATATGCCTTGAGCTTAGGACCAGTCCCCCCCCCCCTGCCCATTGTTATGGAGAGAATTGCAGAGAAGTGAAATTACACCTTGTCCTCAAAATGGAGTTATGTAATAACTGAAAGTTTGGGAGAAGCACCACGCTCAAACTCTTCCCCTCCATTACTTCGCGCTATAAAACGCTCCTCTCCCTTTTCGTTCTTGTGACGAAACTTGCATCCCACCACCACCCCTGCTCCTCCTGATCCAATTTTACTCAACCTCTACCTGGCAGGGGGGGGTCTGGCTTTGAATTCCATCTGCTCGAAGCCCCCCAGAACTCCAGCCCAAATTTCTCCAGTTGCCTCCTTGCCTCAGCTAGCTTGGTCCGCACTCGCAAACTGATTTATACTTAAATCATCATAGCAGCCACATACATTAATGTATAAATGTCAACAGGTACAGCGGCTGAGATGAATGAGCAGAAAGATTCATGAATGGATGAGTGGGAACACTGACTGACAGTTCAGTTGCCAGCAGGCCTGGCAAAAGCAGATGAACTGAAAAATATAATAGTACCAGCAGGAATGACCTCCTGTATCACTCCTTTACACGCCAGAGATGAAGATGTCTTTCATCTAAATGGATTCCTTCTCTCTATATAGGAGTGCACTTTTCTATTCAAGTGAATGGCTTCTGTGCCCTTAATTGTGAGTGAATTAGAGGCTGAATATTAAAGACATTGTATTAGACTCTTGAGTACAGAAAACGTGAACTCCATAGAGAGAGAGTGTCCTTTTTTTCACATTACTTTATGAATTGGTAGGTAAACAAAGTCCACTGAAATAAATTTCTCATTTCTATTGGATAGAAATGAGAAATAGGTGCTGGGCATTTCTCGCCACCTATTGCAGGGCCTCCATCTGCCACACACCAACAGCATCAAAGGAATATTTACATAATTTAGTGTAATATTAGATACACACTGATGCACCTCCCCTTGACCCTGTACACCTCTGAGAGCAGCACTGAATTTAAGAGTCTTCTGTAGGTCTGCTGGTGGAAATGAAAGTGGTGTGCTTACACTTTTGTTGAGCATCTCCTGAAGATCACCTAGGAGTCCTTTAGAGGAAAACTTCCAGCACTGTTTCAGCTGAAGTGGTGACAATGTACACCATCACAGGATGGATGGCATTAACCTCAAAATACACATAAGCTTCATTATGATGTTGCAAAAAAGTGTAGTGATGAAGGCAGTAGTGGAGAGTAAAGAACCTAGAACAGTCATAAATATCTTATAATAGACTATAAAAGACACAACTATTCATATGAAGTTGGTTCATCACATCACATTTGATGGCTCTGCTGTTTATCCCCATTATATTATTCCACTTACCCCCAAGAATCTTCCAAGAGCTTTTTAATAGTCATTCCCTCAGCTAGTTCTCCATGCTGCCAATGCAAAGGCTTTCATAAGGTCCTTCAAGATCATCAAAAAGGCAACACCTTATTGTGGGCCTCAGACATAGTATCCTCTCCAACAACGCATGATTCCCTTATCAAAGACACAAAATATCTGTCCCAACGATAAAAAGAGAATTACTCAAATCTCTCCACCAATATTACACCAACTACTCTTCTGTGATCAACCATAATTAAATAGTTCTTAAACAAACTTACATAAATGTTCTCCTCAACATCCCTCAGGAAAGAGCTCTTCACCATTAAAGCTTTGGTAACTTGGACATACTCTGCATTGGTGGGATACCTGCACATCAAGAGCAACAAAATGAATCAAATGTATCCAGTAATTCTGTTCATCTAATGGGGGGCATTTCACAAAGCAGGATTCCTCCGATTAGTGAGAAAATTTAAGCCCAGAGTCAAGCCTATCCAATAAGAGCTGAGGCACATTTTGTAAGGAGGTTCAGTTCCTAATCAACATCTGGCTCTAGGAAGTGGCCACTGCATCATCTGAAAATGCCATCCACTGCCACGTACCATATTACAAATGGCACCTGCCAATGAAAGACAGATGCGCTACGTTAAAAAAGGCACTTTAGCAGAGTTGCTTACTTTTTTTTTTAGTTTTTACTTTTGGGGTTCTATTGAGCTGTTCTCCAGAAAGAAGCTGGAGTCTTGCCTCAGCACTGTGAATGACACTTTGGGTCTGTTTACTCCTGCCATAAAGAGCCGCACATCAAACAAGTTACAGCAGCTTCAAGAAAAATGACATTCACTGGCCTGATGGTGGCGTTACAGGAAAGCATTAGCGTTTTTATTCAATAGCATCTGGTCTGTAGCATCTGTGTCCTACACACAAAATTTTTTTTTTTTTTTTTGGTAATTTCTTGATCCTTCCTACTTCAAGAATTTTTTTTACCAATCCTCACATATCTGGTAGCAAAATACTTGCAATATTTATAATTAATAATAATAATAATGAATAATGTCAACTTGTACCTTTTGAACACTTAAGCCCATTTTAACAAAATCTGTTCAGCACATTATTTTGAGGGGGTATGTCAAGTTTGGTGGAAATTTGTCACAAGAAAGCGAGGTCAATAGTACAAAACCATTCATCCAGTCAACCTACAATTTTACATGCTGCATCTTTAGCCTATTCTATAATAGTCTGACCAGAGGACTTGATATGTCAATTATTGTGGTTGGTATTAGCCAATCACATTCAAGCATACATTTGACATGCTAAACATTCACCAATCAGGGTGCAACTTATGGGGATTTATCAATGTAGGCATATTCTGTAAACCAGTGAAGTTGCCAGAAATGCCTTACAATAATGCTGTCATATGCTGTTTCCTATATGTTACATTTACAGATACACCAACCTTTTTCAGTTCCGATACCAATACATAAATGTATTGATCGATACACAGTACCGATCCGATACCACTGTTAAATAAATAAACCGTATACCTCACCATGTGGGAGAGATTTAAAGCATCAGGATTGATGTAAACATTATCTCACTAACTTAATAACTAAAATAGTTATAAATGTATTAAATTGCTTACTAAAATAAGAAACAATTGTGCAGGACCTAGGCACAGCATTCACCTTACAATGTGTTCATTTATTTATAAGTATTTATAGGAGACAGTCACACATGTCAGATTTAGTTCTTTTCAAAGGATACAAAAGTCTTCATATGAGCTATGACTATTAACAGAATGTTTTTTTTTTTGATGTATGAATGTAATTTTGATGATTGGTTATGTGTATTGATTTGTAATTATAATTATCATTGGGCCTGTGTTGTGTTGGTTCTTTAGGTCTCATTGGGCCTGTTGTGGTTGGAACTTTAGGCCTATTGTTTAAGCCACTTGCCTATTGTCTATTTTCTATATTGGCTTAAAAAAAAATCCTAAAACTTAGGCCTACTTGAAGCGATAGCTGACACTCGTGTGGCTCTAGTGTTGTGACTGTTTTTTTTCATGGTAATTCCTACTCCATCCACTATGTGGCAGTATATTGGAAGTAGGCCAGGTTACAAGCCAAAAGGGAGGGAACTACGAAGCAGCAAGGTGGTTTAGATGTGGCTCACTTCAGGCCTCACTGTAATGAAGATCCTTACTGGTGGAACTACAGGTTCTAACACTCACTGTAAGTTTGCTATCATTTAATTCTTTCTATATTCAGTCAAGCTTTGTGTATGTTTTATTCATGAGGTTTTGTGCTGTTCTGCTTTTGCAGAAAGCTTCACTTTTGTCTTGTTTTCTGTTTGTTTGTTTCTCTATTTGCAGTCCTTACAACTCACTTGCTCTTCTTATGGACATTGGGATAAACTTTACACACAGAAGACAAATGTATCACTCCTGACTTGACTCTCAGCAACTCAAACTAGGGATTTCCATGATTCAGACTTTCCTTTCACAAGGAAACATCCAGGATTATAAACTTTTATCAGAAAGAATGATGTCTGAAATACAAACCACTTTGTGAGAGCTTTCCAACTCCTATGTTTTGGATTGGTTCTATGGACTTCAAGTAAGTACCGTTAATAAGAGGGTGAATACAGACAAAATTTTACCCACCTTCAAGTACTAGTGAGCAGTCCACAAGAAATCTGCAGGCTCTCTTAAGTACTTTTTTTGTAAATTGTAATCTGGCTATTCTAAGGGTAGTAGTATATTTCAGATGTGTCTCTACACTACAGCTGATTTTGGATTTATATGCTTTATGGATGTTTAACTGGAACAATATTACATTAAAATGGTTAAAATAGGCATATTGTACGACAGTAGTGATTTATTCATTATGAAAATGTGCTACATGCATGTTTAGAACCTCTAAAGTGCTAAGAAATATCTGTTTGTTGAAGAAGTTTAGGTTTGTCATTGATTTTCATTTCTTCTCTGTTCTTCAGGTTTGTTTGTCTTTATAAGTAACACCAGCAGCTCTTTATCTCTGAGAGTTTTTGGTTTCTGCACATTTGTTTAGTCTTTTACCATCAACAGCACCTGTTGCAGGAATTCTGGCTATTCTGATTAAATATCCTTGTCAAAATGGAAAGACTGGAAATGTTGAGGAAATATAATGTGTAGTTTCTCTGTTCTCCATCGTTTTTGTTTTTTTTAAGTCATGTTTGAGGTTTTAGGACAGGAGGGGCAAAGTGAACATCTAATGATTCAATATCAAACTAAGTTGACTGAGCTTTCCAAACTCAAGGTTCTCAAACTCAAATGTGCTTGGATGTACAAACAAGTGACTGTGTTTTTTTTAGCTCATTAGTAAGACAGCCCGATTCATTTCTGTGAAGTTTAATTTACTAGTGTTTGCAAATGCAGCTTCTCCTAGTCTGAGAAATATGTGGAAATATTACCACCAGTTAAAGTGATGAAATTGGGTATGATGTCCGGTCCTCTATCACAGAGAAAGGCTTCACCTCTGCTGCCTGGAATCTGTTGTGCTTTCCTGAAACATCGAGAAGGTGCTACACCAATACCTTACCCAGTCACACCAGTCAGGTAAGTGATGGTTTACTTTAATTAAATCTTTATTCAGTCAAACAATTTTTAGTTGCTGGACCAGGAATAATGGAAAAATCAGCTGATCTAACATTAAGTCTAAATAAAAATAGTTTATTTCTAGTGTCTTTTGGACCTAAAAGGAGAACTTCTGTTTTGTTACTGTTAAGAAGAAAGAAGTTATGTGACATCCAGAGTTTTATATCCTTTACACGGTCCATTACACACTCCATTTTCTTTAATCTAAATTTATCAACATGTTGGGCTGATATATAGAGCTGTGTGTCATCTGCAATGACAATGGAAATTATTGCCATGTCTGCTTATAACTGCCCAGTGGTAACATGTATAATGTAAATAATAATCTTACTTTTGTGTAAATCGAAGATAAATCTTTTATCTTTGTAAACTGATAGTGTTCAGTTAGATATGATTTGAACCATGGTAGGGCTGTTCCTGTGATTCCAACCATTTTCTCTAATCTTTCTAGTAGAATAGTGTGGCTGCACTGCGGTCTAGTAGGGCTTTCTAATTATGCAATGTCTAATTTTTAAATATTTCCAGATATCACCTTTTTCGTGTAGCATTTACTGTTGAACAAGTTTACAAAATTACATAAATGTCTCCTCTTTATAGAGATCATTCACAGTGTGTATACCCTTGTCTATACCCTTTCCAAAACACTTTCTGCTTCCCAATCTTCACCTCTGGGTTGAACCAGAATGATGCATAATGTTGTTTGTAGTGGGAAATCCTGTGCAGTTTGTAGTGGGAAATCCTGTGCAACTCTCAACCAGCTTCTTCGACATGTATGGAAACAAGGAAATGTTGCTTCCACTCCACACTACACCTCCTTTCTCCCTCGCAGCTTTTAAGACATTATCTCTCGCGGTTGAACGCAGAGAGGATCAATCTCTGAGGCTGGTCTTCATGCGGACGAGATCAGGGAGAGCAGTGTGCTCTTTCAATTTCGAATTTGTTGTTAATGTGCATGTGCAGGCCCTCTAACAGTGTCTTTCCAATGCATTCAATCAAGTTCTCCCCTTCAATGCCCTCTTTTAAGCCCAACAATCTGACATTATTGTGGCAGCTCCTATTTTCCAGATCTTCCACACGGCTCTCCAGGGTATCTATGCGCTTGCCATGCAGCTCATGGCCATTCACCAGTTGTTGAGTGGCGTCTTCCAAGTTGGAGATTGCACTTCCTCCTCTGCTAGTAGCCCCTGCATGCCGTTTTTCAGTTCTTCTGTAGTCTTCTTAATCATTGACACATCATAAGCAACTGTTTGCAGCGTCAAGCTCATTCTACTCCGGCAAGGATGTGTTCCAAATTAGCATTCTGTCCCGTTTCGGGGTAGCATCACCTGGTTCGGTAGCAGCTGCCCCTTCCCTCATGAAGGCTTAAAATATTTTGAAGATGAAGACATGTTCTTATGGATGAACGGTTTCGACCAGTAGAAAGTTTGATAATGAAATACGTAACAGACAAATAGCTGAAAAGGAGAAATATGCAGATTAGTTAGGATTTAAGTTAATGGGGCTTAGGACAACTTCTAACAAGCAGCCATACTGCTTGTCGTTCTCACGTGACTCCCTCTTAATCATTTCTTTTATATTCTTTAATATTAGCTTTGGCTTGTTTATCATAGTTTTAATCCTTGTGCTGTCTGCTATGTGTCTTACTTTACATTAATTTGCTTTACTAACTAACTTCTGTGTTTACTTTCGAGGAATATGGTGGCCATGGAGAGGCACTGGGAGCATCAGCGTGACCAGGGCCAGCCCAAGACTTTATAGGGCCCTAAGAAGATTTTCATTTGGGGCCCCCATACCACTACCTTAGCACCAGATGCTTCATCATTCTGTATGCTGCACTGTGTGTGTATCGTACCCATTAGCATTATTTGTAATAAGCTTACATCGTACACAAAAAGTTTGGAAGAAAACAGACGCCAGGATCGAGGAAGCAAGCCATTCAGCTGACTCTTCACGCTCCACTGCTGACTGCAAGTTTGACATTCTGTCCTCTACCACGAGAAAGATCTCAGGCAGCACAGGTGTAGCCTGTCAGGTAAGTGATGATTTACTATATTCAAACCATATGTTCTTCCCTTTCTCTGCTTGTATTAAAAAAGTAATATTAGTATCACTTGCTCACATTTCAAACAAACCCTGCAGTATCGAGCATATATTGAGAACAGAAAATTGGTTTTAACAATCTTAGGTTGTATATTTAACAGTCTAAATTTAATTTTATTTGTGGAAGTTACTGGTACTGGAAAGAATTGATACGTAGGTTTCCTTTTTTTCCCCCTAAGTCAGGTATGCCGAGCAGATTCTCAACCCCAGATCCCTACTACCTTAACCAGTTATAATTTTATAATAAGATTTTAATAATAAAATAGAAAACATTTGGCAACAAATCCAACACTCCTTATCAAAGCAAACATGGCTGTCACCTGGTGTAGCTGATTTAGAACAGGAGTTAAAATATTAGTTGTAGAACAAAGGCTGGAAGTCTTTTACTCACTTCCACAGCCAGAACTAACAGAAAACTATTTCCTCAGTAAATTTTACAACCTGTACACTTGACCCGATTCCCTTTAAAAGACTGACAGAATTACTGCCAATTATAATCAGACCTCTTTTAACAATAGTAAATTCATCCCTTACCTAAGGCCATGTACCCAAATGTACCTTTATTTTGCAGTTATAAAACCTTTAATTAAGAAACTAAATCTTGGTCCTGGTGTACTGTCAATTACAGACCCATCTCAAGCCTGACATTTCTGTCCAAGATATTAGAAAATGCTGTGGCTCAACAACTCTGCTTATACCGGAGTAAAAATGAAATGTATGAGAAATTCCAATCTGGATTCAGACAGCCCAAGTGAAGATTACAAACGATCTCTTTCTTGCCTCTAATCAAGGCTACGTAGCCCTACTCGCCCTCAGTTTAGCCTTTGACACTATAGATAACACTATTCTCTTTGAAAGATTAGAGAACATGGTTGGAATCACAGAAACAGCCCTATTGTGGTTCAAATCATATCTAAACGAACCCTATCAGTCTCTATTTCTAAATTACACAGAAGTCCGATATGGAGTTCCACAATGCTCTATTTAAGGGCATCTATTATTTACATTATAGATGTTACCACAGGGCAGTTATAAGCAGACAGGATGTTAACTTACAGATGCAGATGACACTGCTCTATATATCAGCCAAACCTGATAGTAACTCTAGATTAAAGAAAATTGAGGACTGTGTGAAGGATGTACTCTGGATGCCACATGACTTCATTCTCTTTAACAGTAACAAAACAGAGGGTCTCTTTTTAGGTCCAAAAGACACTAGAAGTAAACTCAGACTAAATGTTAGACTTGGCAGTTTTTTTGCATTATTCTGGGTCCAGCAGCTACAAATCTTGGTGTCTTATTTGATTCAGATCTATCATTTGAGCAACATATAGCTAAATAACTAGGACAGCCTATATTGCCAAACTAAGAAATTCCTTTTCTATAGGATGCAGAAAAGCTAGTACACACTTAGCCTGATAAAAGTCTGTTGCAATAATCTAACCGTGAGGTTGTTTCAGCAGGTACCTCATTATACTTTGTCGTGGTTCTTATACTTCTTCGGAGGAGGACTTCTTTTGAAAGGAGACTTGCGACCACCATCTTTCAGTTGTAACAATGAAACATTTTATTCCAATCAAAAGTACAGTGTGGAGGGAGTCTGCCAATTCTGGGTGCCCTTCTTCTCTCTCTCCCAGACAAAGGAATACCTTATGTTTTATACCCTACTATACGTCATATGTTGTTGGACTGTTCTCATATGCAGGATGTCTGCATTTCATCCATAAAGAATCATCATTAGCCCCCACCATTACTTACATGATCTATGTGCTGCAGACACAGCTGGACCACCTTAACATCTCTTTTACATTATGTTTGTTCAGTTCATGTACAGTTTCTCACATTAGGTCTGGAAACAGATCCCACTGTCCTTTCCAAGTCTACCCCATGGGCATCACTATATTCAGTTTCGATACATGTATTGACTTCCTTTTTTGTGTTACAGGTTCTCAGGAACCCCCTCAACCCAACAAATGTATTTTCATCTGCAACTGTGTATGGTTTGCTGTCCATCATTCTGCAACTCTGTAACAGGTAAGTGATCATTCAATTTCTATACATGTATTGATGTTTTGTTCACTTACAGGCTTTCAGGACCAATGGCTCCCCCCTTCCTGATAGTTGCAATGGTCAGAACCTTGTTGGCTGTATGCACTGTGAGTGTGGCTCGCTATCTATCTGTCTCCAAGTGTATAACAGGTAGGTCATCATTTAGTTTCTATACATGTATTGACTTTCTTTTTTGTGTTACAGATTCTCAAGAAGTCCATCAACCTCTTCTTTTCCCTGAAGGTGTATCCTTCTGACAAATATATTTTTATCTGCAACTGTGTGTGGTTCACTGTCCATCATTCTGCAACTCTGTAACAGGTAAGTGATAATGTATTGCATTTTTGTTGTCTTACAGGCTTTCAGGACCAATGGCTCCCCCCTTCCTGGTGGTGCATACAGCCAACAAGGGTCTGTCCATTGCAACTGTGTGTGTGGCTCGCTATCTATCTGTCTGCAAGTGTGTAACAGGTTGGTGATCATTCAGTTTCTTTACATGTATTGACTTTCTTTTTTTTGTCTTACAAGTTTTTCGGACTGCATGAACCAAGGGTCTGTGCATCTGCAACTGTGTGTGGCTCGCTATCTAACTGTCTGCAAGTGTGTAACAGGTAGGTGATCATTCAGTTTCTATACATGTATTGACTTTCTTTTTTTTGTCTTACAAGTTTTTCGGACAGCATGACCGCCTCCCTCCCTTCCTGATGGTGGATCTCTCCTTCAAGGGTCTGTCAGATTCTCAAGAAGTTCATCAACCTCTTGTTCTCCTTGAAGTTCTGTCCTTCTAACAAATATTTTCATCTGTAACTGTGTGTGGTTTGATGTTCATCATCATTGATCATTCAGTGTCTATACATGTATTGCCTTTTTGTTGTCTTAAAGGCTTTCAGGACCAATAGCTCCCCCCTTCCTGATGGTCCATAAAGTCAACAAGGGTCTGTCCATTGCAACTGTGTGTGGCTCGCTATTGATCTGTCTGCAAGTGTGTAACAGGTAGTTCATCATTCAGTTTCTATACATATATTGACTTTCTTTGTTTGTCTTACAGGTTTTTCGGACAGCATGACCGCATCCCTCCCTTCCTGATGGTGGATCTCTCCTTCCAGGGTCTGTGCATCTGCAAGTGTGTGTGGCTTGCTATTAATCTGTCTGCAAGTGTGTAACAGGTTGGTGATCATTCAGTTTCTATACATGTATTGACTTTCTTTTTTGTGTTACAGATTCTCAAGAAGTTCATCAACCTCTTCTTCTCCCTGAAGGTGTATCCTTCTAACAAATTTTTTCATCTGTAACTGTGTGTCGGTTGCTGTCCATCATTCTGCAACTCTGTAACAGGTAAGTGATCATTCAGTGCCTATACATGTATTGCCTTTTTGTTGTCTTACAGGCTTTCAAGACCAATGGCTCCCCCCTTCCTGATGGTCCATTTCAACTGTGTGTGACTCGCTATCAATCTGTCTGCAAGTGTGTAACAGGTTGGTGATCATTCAGTTTCTAAACATGTATTGACTTTCTTTTTTGTGTTACAGGTTCTTAAGAAGTCCATCAACCTCTTCTTCTTCCTGAAGCTGTATCCTTCTAACAGATATTCTCATCTGTAACTGTCTGTGGTTCGCTGACCATCATTCTGCAACTCTGTAACAGGTAAGTGATCATTCAGTGTCTATACATGTATTGCCTTTTTGTTGTCTTACAGGCTTTCAGAACCAATGGCTCCCACCTTCCTGATGTTGCACACAGACACCAACGGTCATTCCATTACAACTGTGTGTGACTCGCTACTATCTGTCTGCAAGTGTGTGACAGGTTGGTGATCATTCAGTTTCTATACATGTATGGACTTTCTTTGTTTGTCTTACAGGTTTTTCGGACAGCATGATCGCCTCCCTACCTTCCTGATGGTGGATCTGTCCTTCAAGGGTCTGTGCATCTGCAACTGTATGTGGCTTGCTATTAATCTGTCTGCAAGTGTGTAACAGGTTGGTGATCATTCAGTTTCTATTCGTGTATTGACTTTCTTTTTTGTGTTACAGGTTCTTAAGAAGTCCATCAACCTCTTCTTCTCCCTGAAGGTGTATCCTTCTAACAAATATTTTCATTTGTAACTTTGTGTGGCTCGCTGTCCATCGTTCTGCAACTCTGTAACAGGTAAGTGATCATTCAGTGTCTATACATGTATTGCCTTTTTGTTGTCTTACAGGCTTTTAGGACTAATGGCTCCCCCCTTCCTGATGGTCCATACAGTCAACAAGGGTCTGTCCATTGCAACTGTGTGTGGCTCGCTATTAATCTGTCTGCAAGTGTGTAAGAGGTTGTTGATCATTCAGTTTCTATACATGTATTGACTTTCTTTTTTGTGTTACAGATTCTCAAGACGTTCATCAACGTCTTCTCCCTGAAGGTGTGTCCTTATAACAAATATTTTCATCTGTAACCGTGTATGGTTCGCTGTCCATCATTCTGCAACTCTGTAACAGGTAAGTGATCATTCAGTGTCTATACATGTATTGCCTTTTTCAAGTCAAGTCAAGTGGGTTTTATTGTCATTTCAACTACATACAGAGTACACAGTGAAACGAAACAACGTTCCTCCAGAACCATGGTGCATTTGTTGTCTTACAGGCTTTCAAGACCAATAGCTCCCCCCTTCCTGATGGTCCATTGCAACTGTGTGTGACTCGCTATCAATCTGTCTGCAAGTGTGTAACATGTAGGTGATCATTCAGTGTCTATACATGTATTGCCTTTTTGTTGTCTTACAGACTTTCAGGACCAGTGGCCCTCCCTTTCCTGATGGTCCATACAGTCAACAAGGGTCTGTGCATCTGCAACTGTGTGTGGCTCGCTATTAATCTGTCTGCAAGTGTGTAACAGGTAGGTCATCATTCAGTTTCTATACATGTATTGACTTTCTTTGTTTGTCTTACAGGTTTTACGGACAGCATGACCGCCTCCCTCCCTTCCTGATGGAGGATCTGTCCTTCAAGGGTCTTTGCATCTGCAACTGTGTGTGGCTCGCTATTAATCTGTCTGCAAGTGTGTAACAGGTTGGTGATCATTCAGTTTCTATGCCTGTATTGACTTTCTTTTTTGTGTTACAGATTCTCAAGAAGTTCATCAACCTCTTCTTCTCCCTGAAGGTGTATCCTTCTAACAAATATTTTCATCTGTAACTGTGTGTGGTTTGATGTTCATCATTCTGCAACTCTGTAACAGGTAAGTGATCATTCAGTGTCTATACATGTATTGCCTTTTTGTTGTCTCACAGACTTTCAGGACAAGTGGCCCTCCCTTTCCTGATGGTTCATACAGTCAACAAGGGTCTGTCCATTGCAACTGTGTGTGGCTCGCTGTCCATCATTCTGCAACTCTGTAACAGGTAAGTGATCATTCAGTGTCTATACATGTATTGCCTTTTTGTTGTCTCACAGACTTTCAGGACAAGTGGACCTCCCTTTCCTGATGGTTCATACAGTCAACAAGGGTCTGTCCATTGCAACTGTGTGTGGCTCGCTATTAATCTGTCTGCAAGTGTGTAAACAGGTAGGTCATCATTCAGTTTCTATACATGTATTGACTTTCTTTGTTTATCTTACAGCATGACCGACTCCCTCCCTTCCTGATGGTGGATCTGTCCTTCAAGGGTCTGTGCATCTGCAACTGTGTGTGAGTCGCTACTATCTGTCTGCAAGTGTGTAACAGGTAGGGGATCATTCAGTTTCTAAACATGTATTGACTTTCTGTTGTCTTACAGGCTTTCAGGACCAATGGCTCCCCCCTTCCTGATGGTCCGTACAGTCAACAAGGGTCTGTCCATTGCAACTGTGTGTGGCTCGCTATTAATCTGTCTGCAAGTGTGTAAACAGGTAGGTCATCATTCAGTTTCTATACATGTATTGACTTTCTTTTTTGTGTTACAGTTTCTCAAGAAGTCCATCAACCTCTTCTTCTCCCTGAAGGTGTATCCTTCTAACAAATACATTTTCATCTGCAACTGTGTGTGGTTCGCTGTCCATCATTCTGCAACTCTGTTAAGGTAAGTGATCATTCAGTGTCTATACATGTATTGACTTTCTTTGTTTGTCTTACAGGTTTTTCGGACAGCATGATCGCCTCCCTCCCTTCTTGATGGTGGATCTGTCCTTCATGGGTCTTTGCATCTGCAACTGTGTGTGGATTGCTATTAATCTGTCTGCAAGTCTGTAATAGGTTGGTGATCATTCAGTTTTTATACGTGTATTGACTTTCTTTTTTGTGTTACAGATTCTCAAGAAGTTCATCAACCTCTTCTTCTCCCTGAAGGTGTATCCTTCTAACAAATATTTTCATCTGTAACTGTGTGTGGTTTGATGTTCATCATTTTGCAACTCTGTAACAGGTAAGTGATCATTCAGTGTCTATACATGTATTGCCATTTTGTTGTCTTACAGGCTTTCAGGACCAATGGCTCCCCCCTTCCTGATGGTGCATACAGCCATCAACGGTCTGTCCATCGCAACTATGTGTGAGTCGCTACTATCTGTCTGCAAGTGTGTAACAGGTAGGTGATCATTCAATTTCTATACATGTATTGACTTTCTTTTTTGTGTTACAGTTTCTCAAGAAGTCCATCAACCTCTTCTTCTCCCTGAAGGTGTATCCTTCTAACAAATATTTTCATCTGTAACTGTGTGTGGTTCGCTGTCCATCATTCTGCAACTCTGTAACAGGTAAGTGATCATTCAGTGTCTATACATGTATTGCCTTTTTGTTCTCTTACAGGCTTTCAGGACCAATGGCTCCCCCCTTCCTGATGGTCCATACAGTCAACAAAGGTCTGTCCTTTGCAACTTTTTGTGGCTCGCTATTAATCTGTTTGCAAGTGTGTAACAGGTAGGTCATCATTCAGTTTCTATGCATGTATTGACTTTCTTTTTGTGTTACAGATTCTCAAGAAGTTCATCAACCTTTTCTTCTCCCAGAAGGTGTATCCTTCTAACAAATATTTTAATCTGTAACTGTGTGTGGTTTGATGTTCATCATTCTGCAACTCTGTAACAGGTAAGTGATCATTCAGTGTCTATAAATGTATTGCCTTTTTGTTGTCTTACAGGCTTTCAGGACCAATGGCTCCCCCCTTCCTGATGGTCCATACAGTCAACAAGGGTCAGTCCATTGCAACTGTTTGTGGCTCGCTATTAATCTGTCTGCAAGTGTGTAACAGGTAGGTCATCATTCAGTTTCTATACATGTATTGACTTTCTTTGTTTGTCTTCCAGGTTTTTCTGACAGCATGACTGCCTCCCTCCCTTCCTGATAGAGTATCTGTCCTGCAAGGGTCTGTGCATCTGCAACTGTGTGTGGCTCACTATTTATCTGTCTACAAGTGTGTAACAGGTAGGTCATCATTCAGTTTCTATACATGTATTGGCTTTCTTTGTTTGTCTTACAGGTTTTTCGGACAGCATGACCGCCTCCCTCCCTTCCTGATGGAGGATCTGTCCTTCAAGGGTCTGTGCATCTGAAACTGTGTGTGGCTTGCTATTAATCTGTCTGCAAGTGTGTAACAGGTTGGTGATCATTCAGTTTCTATACATGTATTGACTTTCTTTTTTGGGTTACAGGTTCTCAAGAAGTCAATCAACCTCTTCTTCTCCCTGAAGGTGTATCCTTCTAACAAATATTTTCATCTGTAACTGTGTGTGGTTCGCTGTCCATCATTCTGCAACTCTGTAACAGGTAAGTGATCATTCAGTGTCTATACATGTATTGCCATTTTGTTGTCTTACAGGCTTTCAGGACCAATGGCTCCCCCCTTCCTGATGGTGCATACAGCCAACAACGGTCTGTCCATCGCAACTATGTGTGAGTCGCTACTTTCTGTCTGCAAGTCTGTAACAGGTTGGTGATCATTCAGTTTTTATACGTGTATTGACTTTCTTTTTTGTGTTACAGATTCTCAAGAAGTTCATCAACCTCTTCTACTCCCTGAAGGTGTATCCTTCTAACAAATATTTTCATCTGTAACTGTGTGTGGTTTGATGTTCATCATTTTGCAACTCTGTAACAGGTAAGTGATCATTCAGTGTCTATACATGTATTGCCTTTTTGTTGTCTTACAGGCTTTCAGGACCAATGGCTCCCCCCTTCCTGATGGTCCATACAGTCAACAAAGGTCTGTCCTTTGCAACTTTTTGTGGCTCGCTATTAATCTGTTTGCAAGTGTGTAACAGGTAGGTCATCATTCAGTTTCTATACATGTATTGACTTTCTTTTTGTGTTACATATTCTCAAGAAGTTCATCAACCTCTTCTTCTCCCTGAAGGTGTATCCTTCTAACAAATATTTTAATCTGTAACTGTGTGTGGTTTGATGTTCATCATTCTGCAACTCTATAACAGGTAAGTGATCATTCATTGTCTATAAATGTATTGCCTTTTTGTTGTCTTACAGGCTTTCAGGACCAATGGCTCCCCCCTTCCTGATGGTCCATACAGTAAACAAGGGTCTGTCCATAGCAACTGTGTGTGGCTCGCTATTAATCTGTCTGCAAGTGTGTAACAGGTAGGTCATCATTCAGTTTCTATACATGTATTGGCTTTCTTTGTTTGTCTTACAGGTTTTTCGGACAGCATGACCGCCTCCCTCCCTTCCTGATGGAGGATCTGTCCTTCAAGGGTCTGTGCATGTGAAACTGTGTGTGGCTTGCTATTAATCTGTCTGCAAGTGTGTAACAGGTTGGTGATCATTCAGTTTCTATACATGTATTGACTTTCTTTTTTGGGTAACAGGTTCTCAAGAAGTCCATCAACCTCTTCTTCTCCCTGAAGGTGTATCCTTCTAACAAATATTTTCATCTGTAACTGTGTGTGGTTCGCTGTCCATCATTCTGCAACTCTGTAACAGGTAAGTGATCATTCAGTGTCTATACATGTATTGCCATTTTGTTGTCTTACAGGCTTTCAGAACCAATGGCTCCCACCTTCCTGATGTTGCACACAGACAACAACGGTCTGTCCATTGCAACTTTGTGTGACTCGCTACTATCTGTCTGCAAGTGTGTAACAGGTTAGTGATCATTCAGTTTCTATACATGTATTGACTTTCTTTTTTGTGTTACAGTTTCTCAAGAAGTCTATCAACCTCTTCTTCTCCCTGAAGGTGTATCCTTCTAACAAATACATTTTCATCTGCAACTTTGTGTGGCTCGCTGTCCATCATTCTGCAACTCTGTTAAGGTAAGTGATCATTCAGTGTCTATACATGTATTGCCTTTTTGTTGTCTTACAGGCTTTCAGGTCCAATGGCTTCCCCCTTCCTCATGGTCCATACAGTCAACAAGGATCTGTCCATAACAACTGTGTGTGGCTCGCTATTAATCTGTCTGCAAGTGTGTAACAGGTAGGTCATCATTCAGTTTCTATACATGTATTGACTTTCTTTGTTTGTCTTACAGGTTTTTCGGACAGCATGATCGCCTCCCTCCCTTCCTGATGGTGGATCTGTCCTTCATGGGTCTTTGCATCTGCAACTGTGTGTGGATTGCTATTAATCTGTCTGCAAGTCTGTAACAGGTTGGTGATCATTCAGTTTTTATACGTGTATTGACTTTCTTTTTTGTGTTACAGATTCTCTAGAAGTTCATCAACCTCTTCTTCTCCCTGAAGGTGTATCCTTCTAACAAATATTTTCATCTGTAACTGTGTGTGGTTTGATGTTCATCATTTTGCAACTCTGTAACAGGTAAGTGATCATTCAGTGTCTATACATGTATTGCCTTTTTGTTGTCTTACAGGCTTTCAGGACCAATGGCTCCCCCCTTCCTGATGGTCCATACAGTCAACAAAGGTCTGTCCTTTGCAACTTTTTGTGGCTCGCTATTAATCTGTTTGCAAGTGTGTAACAGGTAGGTCATCATTCAGTTTCTATACATGTATTGACTTTCTTTTTGTGTTACAGATTCTCAAGAAGTTCATCAACCTCTTCTTCTCCCTGAAGGTGTATCCTTCTAACAAATATTTTAATCTGTAACTGTGTGTGGTTTGATGTTCATCATTCTGCAACTCTGTAACAGGTAAGTGATCATTCAGTGTCTATAAATGTATTGCCTTTTTGTTGTCTTACAGGCTTTCAGGACCAATGGCTCCCCCCTTCCTGATGGTCCATACAGTAAACAAGGGTCTGTCCATAGCAACTGTGTGTGGCTCGCTATTAATCTGTCTGCAAGTGTGTAACAGGTAGGTCATCATTCAGTTTCTATACATGTATTGGCTTTCTTTGTTTGTCTTACAGGTTTTTCGGACAGCATGACCGCCTCCCTCCCTTCCTGATGGAGGATCTGTCCTTCAAGGGTCTGTGCATCTGAAACTGTGTGTGGCTTGCAATTAATCTGTCTGCAAGTGTGTAACAGGTTGGTGATCATTCAGTTTCTATACATGTATTGACTTTCTTTTTTGGGTAACAGGTTCTCAAGAAGTCCATCAACCTCTTCTTCTCCCTGAAGGTGTATCCTTCTAACAAATATTTTCATCTGTAACTGTGTGTGGTTCGCTGTCCATCATTCTGCAACTCTGTAACAGGTAAGTGATCATTCAGTGTCTATACATGTATTGCCATTTTGTTGTCTTACAGGCTTTCAGGACCAATGGCTCCCCCCTTCCTGATGGTGCATACAGCCAACAACGGTCTGTCCATCGCAACTATGTGTGAGTCGCTACTTTCTGTCTGCAAGTGTGTAACAGGTTGGAGATCATTCAATTTCTATACATGTATTGACTTTCTTTTTTGTGTTACAGGTTTTCAAGAAGTCCATCAACCTCTTCTTCTCCCTGAAGGTGTATCCTTCTAACAAATACATTTTCATCTGCAACTGTGTGTGGTTCGCTGTCCATCATTCTGCAACTCTGTAACAGGTAAGTGATCATTCAGTGTCTATATATGTATTGCCTTTTTGTTGTCTTACAGACTTTCAGGATCAGTGGCACTCCCCTTCCTGATGGTCCATACAGTCAACAAGGGTCTGTCCATTGCAACTGTTTGTGGCTCGCTATTAATCTGTCTGCAAGTGTGTAACAGGTAGGTCATCATTCAGTTTCTATACATGTATTGACTTTCTTTATTTGTCTTCCAGGTTTTTCTGACAGCATGACTGCCTCCCTCCCTTCCTGATAGAGTATCTGTCCTGCAAGGGTCTGTGCATCTGCAACTGTGTGTGGCTCACTATTAATCTGTCTACAAGTGTGTAACAGGTCGATCATCATTCAGTTTCTATACATGTATTGGCTTTCTTTGTTTGTCTTACAGGTTTTTCGGACAGCATGACCGCCTCCCTCCCTTCCTGATGGTGGATCTGTCCTTCAAGGGTCTGTGCATCTGCAACTGTGTGTGGTTCACTGTCCATCATTCTGCAACTCTGTTAAGGTAAGTGATCATTCAGTGTCTATACATGTATTGACTTTCTTTGTTTGTCTTATAGGTTTTTCGGACAGCATGATCGCCACCCTCCCTTCCTGATGGTGGATCTGTCCTTCATGGGTCTTTGCATCTGCAACTTTTTGTGGCTCGCTATTAATCTGTTTGCAAGTGTGTAACAGGTAGGTCATCATTCAGTTTCTATACATGTATTGACTTTCTTTTTGTGTTACAGATTCTCAAGAAGTTCATCAACCTCTTCTTCTCCCTGAAGGTGTATCCTTCTAACAAATATTTTCATCTGTAACTTTGTGTGGCTCGCTGTCCATCATTCTGCAACTCTGTAACAGGTAAGTGATCATTCAGTGTCTATACATGTATTGCCTTTTTGTTGTCTTACAGGCTTTCAGGACCAATGGCTCCCTCCTTCCTGATGGTGCATACAGTCAACAAGTGTCTGTCCATTGCAACTGTGTGTGGCTCGCTTTCAATCTGCCTGCAAGTGTGTAACAGGTAGGTGATCATTCAGTGTCTATACATGTATTGCCTTTTTGTTGTCTTACAGACTTTCAGGACCAGTGGCACTCCCCTTCCTGATGGTCCATACAGTCAACAAGGGTCTTTCCATTGCAACTGTGTGTGGCTCGCTATTAATCTGTCTGCAAGTGTGTAACAGGTAGGTCATCATTCAGTTTCTATACATGTATTGCCTTTTTGTTGTCTTACAGGCTTTCAGGTCCAATGGCTTCCCCCTTCCTCATGGTCCATACAGTCAAGAAGGATCTGTCCATAACAACTGTGTGTGGCTCGCTATTAATCTGTCTGCAAGTGTGTAACAGGTAGGTCATCATTCAGTTTCTATACATGTATTGACTTTCTTTGTTTGTCTTACAGGTTTTTCGGACAGCATGATCGCCTCCCTCCCTTCCTGATGGTGGATCTGTCCTTCATGGGTCTTTGCATCTGCAACTGTGTGTGGATTGCTATTAATCTGTCTGCAAGTCTGTAACAGGTTGGTGATCATTCAGTTTTTATACGTGTATTGACTTTCTTTTTTGTGTTACAGATTCTCTAGAAGTTCATCAACCTCTTCTTCTCCCTGAAGGTGTATCCTTCTAACAAATATTTTCATCTGTAACTGTGTGTGGTTTGATGTTCATCATTTTGCAACTCTGTAACAGGTAAGTGATCATTCAGTGTCTATACATGTATTGCCTTTTTGTTGTCTTACAGGCTTTCAGGACCAATGGCTCCCCCCTTCCTGATGGTCCATACAGTCAACAAAGGTCTGTCCTTTGCAACTTTTTGTGGCTCGCTATTAATCTGTTTGCAAGTGTGTAACAGGTAGGTCATCATTCAGTTTCTATACATGTATTCACTTTCTTTTTGTGTTACAGATTCTCAAGAAGTTCATCAACCTCTTCTTCTCCCTGAAGGTGTATCCTTCTAACAAATATTTTAATCTGTAACTGTGTGTGGTTTGATGTTCATCATTCTGCAACTCTGTAACAGGTAAGTGATCATTCAGTGTCTATAAATGTATTGCCTTTTTGTTGTCTTACAGGCTTTCAGGACCAATGGCTCCCCCCTTCCTGATGGTCCATACAGTAAACAAGGGTCTGTCCATAGCAACTGTGTGTGGCTCGCTATTAATCTGTCTGCAAGTGTGTAACAGGTAGGTCATCATTCAGTTTCTATACATGTATTGGCTTTCTTTGTTTGTCTTACAGGTTTTTTGGACAGCATGACCGCCTCCCTCCCTTCCTGATGGAGGATCTGTCCTTCAAGGGTCTGTGCATCTGAAACTGTGTGTGGCTTGCAATTAATCTGTCTGCAAGTGTGTAACAGGTTGGTGATCATTCAGTTTCTATACATGTATTGACTTTCTTTTTTGGGTTACAGGTTCTCAAGAAGTCAATCAACCTCTTCTTCTCCCTGAAGGTGTATCCTTCTAACAAATATTTTCATCTGTAACTGTGTGTGGTTCGCTGTCCATCATTCTGCAACTCTGTAACAGGTAAGTGATCATTCAGTGTCTATACATGTATTGCCATTTTGTTGTCTTACAGGCTTTCAGGACCAATGGCTCCCCCCTTCCTGATGGTGCATACAGCCAACAACGGTCTGTCCATCGCAACTATGTGTGAGTCGCTACTTTCTGTCTGCAAGTGTGTAACAGGTTGGAGATCATTCAATTTCTATACATGTATTGACTTTCTTTTTTGTGTTACAGGTTTTCAAGAAGTCCATCAACCTCTTCTTCTCCCTGAAGGTGTATCCTTCTAACAAATACATTTTCATCTGCAACTGTGTGTGGTTCGCTGTCCATCATTCTGCAACTCTGTAACAGGTAAGTGATCATTCAGTGTCTATATATGTATTGCCTTTTTGTTGTCTTACAGACTTTCAGGATCAGTGGCACTCCCCTTCCTGATGGTCCATACAGTCAACAAGGGTCTGTCCATTGCAACTGTTTGTGGCTCGCTATTAATCTGTCTGCAAGTGTGTAACAGGTAGGTCATCATTCAGTTTCTATACATGTATTGACTTTCTTTATTTGTCTTCCAGGTTTTTCTGACAGCATGACTGCCTCCCTCCCTTCCTGATAGAGTATCTGTCCTGCAAGGGTCTGTGCATCTGCAACTGTGTGTGGCTCACTAGTAATCTGTCTACAAGTGTGTAACAGGTCGATCATCATTCAGTTTCTATACATGTATTGGCTTTCTTTGTTTGTCTTACAGGTTTTTCGGACAGCATGACCGCCTCCCTCCCTTCCTGATGGTGGATCTGTCCTTCAAGGGTCTGTGCATCTGCAACTGTGTGTGGTTCACTGTCCATCATTCTGCAACTCTGTTAAGGTAAGTGATCATTCAGTGTCTATACATGTATTGACTTTCTTTGTTTGTCTTATAGGTTTTTCGGACAGCATGATCGCCACCCTCCCTTCCTGATGGTGGATCTGTCCTTCATGGGTCTTTGCATCTGCAACTTTTTGTGGCTCGCTATTAATCTGTTTGCAAGTGTGTAACAGGTAGGTCATCATTCAGTTTCTATACATGTATTGACTTTCTTTTTGTGTTACAGATTCTCAAGAAGTTCATCAACCTCTTCTTCTCCCTGAAGGTGTATCCTTCTAACAAATATTTTCATCTGTAACTTTGTGTGGCTCGCTGTCCATCATTCTGCAACTCTGTAACAGGTAAGTGATCATTCAGTGTCTATACATGTATTGCCTTTTTGTTGTCTTACAGGCTTTCAGGACCAATGGCTCCCTCCTTCCTGATGGTGCATACAGTCAACAAGTGTCTGTCCATTGCAACTGTGTGTGGCTCGCTTTCAATCTGTCTGCAAGTGTGTAACAGGTAGGTGATCATTCAGTGTCTATACATGTATTGCCTTTTTGTTGTCTTACAGACTTTCAGGACCAGTGGCACTCCCCTTCCTGATGGTCCATACAGTCAACAAGGGTCTTTCCATTGCAACTGTGTGTGGCTCGCTATTAATCTGTCTGCAAGTGTGTAACAGGTAGGTCATCATTCAGTTTCTATACATGTATTGACTTTCTTTGTTTGTCTTACAGGTTTTTCGGACAGCATGACCGCCTCCCTCCCTTCCTGATGGTGGATCTGTCCTTCAAGGGTCTGTGCATCTGCAACTGTGTGTGAGTCGCTACTATCTGTCTGCAAGTGTGTAACAGGTTGGTGATCATTCAGTTTCTATACATGTATTGACTTTCTTTTTAGGGTTACAGGTTCTCAAAAAGTCCATCAACCTCTTCTTCTCCCTGAAGGTGTATCCTTCTAACAAATATTTTCATCTGTAACTGTGTGTGGTTCGCTGTCCATCATTCTGCAACTCTGTAACAGGTAAGTGATCATTCAGTGTCTATACATGTATTGCCTTTTTGTTGTCTTACAGGCTTTCAGGACCAATGGCTCCCACCTTCCTGATGTTGCACACAGACAACAACGGTCTGTCCATTGCAACTTTGTGTGACTCGCTACTATCTGTCTGCAAGTGTGTAACAGGTTGGTGATCATTCAATTTCTATACATGTATTGACTTTCTTTTTTGTGTTACAGTTTCTCAAGAAGTCCATCAACCTCTTCTTCTCCCTGAAGGTGTATCCTTCTAACAAATACATTTTCATCTGCAACTGTGTGTGGTTCGCTGTCCATCATTCTGCAACTCTGTAACAGATAAGTGATCATTCAGTGTCTATACATGTATTGCCTTTTTGTTGTCTTACAGGCTTTCAGGACCAATGGCTCCCCCCTTCCTGATGGTCCATACAGTAAACAAGGGTCTGTCCATCGCAACTGTGTGTGGCTCGCTATTAATCTGTCTGCAAGTGTGTAACAGGTAGGTCATCATTCAGTTTCTATACATGTATTGGGTTTCTTTGTTTGTCTTACAGGTTTTTCGGACAGCATGACCGCCTCCCTCCCTTCCTGATGGAGGATCTGTCCTTCAAGGGTCTGTGCATCTGAAACTGTGTGTGGCTTGCTATTAATCTGTCTGCAAGTGTGTAACAGGTTGGTGATTATTCAGTTTCTATACATGTATTGACTTTCTTTTTTGTGTTACGTATTATCAAGAAGTTCATCAACCTCTTGTTTTCCCTGAAGTTGTGTCCTTCTTACAAATATTTTCATCTGTAACTGTGTGTGGTTCGCTGTCCATCATTCTGCAACTCTGTTAAGGTAAGTGATCATTCAGTGTCTATACATGTATTGCCTTTTTGTTGTCTTACAGGCTTTCAGGTCCAATGGCTTCCCCCTTCCTCATGGTCCATACAGTCAACAAGGATCTGTCCATAACAACTGTGTGTGGCTCGCTATTAATCTGTCTGCAAGTGTGTAACAGGTAGGTCATCATTCAGTTTCTATACATGTATTGACTTTGTTTGTTTGTCTTCCAGGTTTTTCTGACAGCATGACTGCATCCCTCCCTTCCTGATGGAGTATCTTTCCTGCAAGGGTCTGTGCATCTGCAACTGTGTGTGGCTCACTTATAATATGTCTTCAAGTGTGTAACAGGTCTATCATCATTCAGTTTCTATACATGTATTGACTTTGTTTGTTTGTCTTCCAGGTTTTTCGGACAGCATGACCGCCTCCCTCCCTTCCTGATGGAGGATCTATCCTTCAAGGGTCTGTGTATCTGCAACTGTGTGTGGCTTGCTATTAATCTGTCTGCAAGTGTGTAACAGGTTGGTTATCATTCAGTTTCTATACGTGTATTGACTTTCTTATTTGTGTTACAGGTTCTCAAGAGGTCCATCAACCTCTTCTTCTCCCTGAAGGTGTATCCTTCTAACAAATACATTTTCATCTGCAACTGTGTGTGGTTCGCTGTCCATCATTCTGCAACTCTGTAACAGATAAGTGATCATTCAGTGTCTATACATGTATTGCCTTTTTGTTGTCTTACAGGCTTTCAGGACCAATGACTCCCCCCTTCCTGATGGTGTGTAACAGGTAGGTCATCATTCAGTTTCTATACATGTATTGACTTTCTTTGTTTGTCTTACAGGTTTTTCGGACAGCATGATCGCCTCCCTCCCTTCCTGATGGTGGATCTGTCCTTCATGGGTCTTTTCATCTGCAACTGTGTGGATTGCTATTAATCTGTCTGCAAGTCTGTAACAGGTAAGTGATCATTCAGTGTCTATACATGTATTGCCTTTTTGTTGTCTTACAGGCTTTCAGGACCAATGGCTCCCCCCTTCCTGATGGTCCATACAGTAAACAAGGGTCTGTCCATCGCAACTGTGTGTGGCTCGCTATTAATCTGTCTGCAAGTGTGTAACAGGTAGGTCATCATTCAGTTTCTATACATGTATTGACTTTCTTTGTTTGTCTTCCAGGTTTTTCTGACAGCATGACTGCCTCCCTCCCTTCCTGATGGAGTATCTTTCCTGCAAGGGTCTGTGCAATTGCAACTGTGTGTGGCTCACTATTAATCTGTCTACAAGTGTGTAACAGGTCTATCATCATTCAGTTTCTATACATGTATTGACTTTGTTTGTTTGTCTTACAGGTTTTTCGGACAGCATGACCGCCTCCCTCCCTTCCTGATGGAGGATCTGTCCTTCAAGGGTCTGTGTATCTGCAACTGTGTGTGGCTTGCTATTAATCTGTCTGCAAGTGTGTAACAGGTAGGTCATCATTCAGTGTCTATACATGTATTGCCTTTTTGTTGTCTTAAAGACTTTCAGGACCAGTGGCACTCCCCTTCCTGATGGTCCATACAGTCAACAAGGGTTTTTCTATTGCAACTTTGTGTGACTCGCTACTATCTGTCTGCAAGTGTGTAACAGGTTAGTGATCATTCAGTTTCTATACGTGTATTGACTTTCTTATTTGTGTTACATGTTCTCAAGAGGTCCATCAACCTCTTCTTCTCCCTGAAGGTGTATCCTTCTAACAAATATTTTAATCTGTAACTGGTTTGATGTTCATCATTCTGCAACTCTGTAACAGGTAAGTGATCATTCAGTGTCTATACATGTATTGCCTTTTTGTTGTCTTACAGGCTTTCAGGACCAATGGCTCCCCCCTTCCTGATGGTCCATACAGTCAACAAGGGTCTGTTCATTGCAACTGTTTGTGGCTCGCTATTAATCTGTCTGCAAGTGTGTAACAGGTAGGTCATCATTCAGTTTCTATACATGTATTGACTTTCTTTGTTTGTCTTCCAGGTTTTTCTGACAGCATGACTGCCTCCCTCCCTTCCTGATGGAGTATCTTTCCTGCAAGGGTCTGTGCATTTGCAACTGTGTGTGGCTCACTATTAATCTGTCTACAAGTGTGTAACAGGTCTATCATCATTCAGTTTCTATACATGTATTGACTTTGTTTGTTTGTCTTCCAGGTTTTTCGGACAGCATGACCGCCTCCCTCCCTTCCTGATGGAGGATCTATCCTTCAAGGGTCTGTGTATCTGCAACTGTGTGTGGCTTGCTATTAATCTGTCTGCAAGTGTGTAACAGGTAGGTGATCATTCAGTGTCTATACATGTATTGCCTTTTTGTTGTCTTAAAGACTTTCAGGACCAGTGGCACTCCCCTTCCTGATGGTCCATACAGTCAACAAGGGTCTTTCCATTGCAACTGTGTGTGGCTCGCTATTAATCTGTCTGCAAGTGTGTAACAGGTTGGTGATCATTCAGTTTTTATACGTGTATTGACTTTCTTTTTTGTGTTACAGATTCTCTAGAAGTCCATCAACCTCTTCTTCTCCCTGAAGGTGTATCTTTCTAACAAATATTTTAATCTGTAACTGTGTGTGGTTTGATGTTCATCATTCTGCAACTCTGTAACAGGTAAGTGATCATTCAGTGTCTATGAATGTATTGCCTTTTTGTTGTCTTACAGGCTTTCAGGACCAATGGCTCCCCCCTTCCTGATGGTCCATACAGTCAACAAGGGTCTGTCCATTGCAACTGTTTGTAGCTCGCTATTAATCTGTCTGCAAGTGTGTAACAGGTAGGTCATCATTCAGTTTCTATACATGTATTGACTTTCTTTGTTTGTCTTCCAGGTTTTTCTGACAGCATGACCGCCTCCCTCCCTTCCTGATGGAGTATCTGTCCTGCAAGGGTCTGTGCATTTGCAACTGTGTGTGGCTCACTATTAATCTGTCTACAAGTGTGTAACAGGTCGATCATCATTCAGTTTCTATATATGTATTGACTTTGTTTGTTTGTCTTCCAGGTTTTTCGGACAGCGTGACCGCCTCCCTCCCTTCCTGATGGAGGATCTATCCTTCAAGGGTCTGTGTATTTGCAACTGTGTGAGGCTTGCTATTAATCTGTCTGCAAGTGTGTAACAGGTTGGTTATCATTCAGTTTCTATACGTGTATTGACTTTCTTATTTGTGTTACAGGTTCTCAAGAGGTCCATCAACCTCTTCTTCTCCCTGAAGGTGTATCCTTCTAACAAATACATTTTCATCTGCAACTGTGTGTGGTTCGCTGTCCATCATTCTGCAACTCTGTAACAGATAAGTGATCATTCAGTGTCTATACGTGTATTGCCTTTTTGTTGTCTTACAGGCTTTCAGGACCAATGGCTCCCCCCTTCCTGATGGTGTGTAACAGGTAGGTCATCATTCAGTTTCTATACATGTATTGACTTTCTTTGTTTGTCTTACAGGTTTTTCGGACAGCATGATCGCCTCCCTCCCTTCCTGATGGTGGATCTGTCCTTCATGGGTCTTTTCATCTGCAACTGTGTGTGGATTGCTATTAATCTGTCTGCAAGTCTGTAACAGGTAAGTGATCATTCAGTGTCTATACATGTATTGCCTTTTTGTTGTCTTACAGGCTTTCAGGACCAATGGCTCCCCCCTTCCTGATGGTCCATACAGTAAACAAGGGTCTGTCCATCGCAACTGTGTGTGGCTCGCTATTAATCTGTCTGCAAGTGTGTAACAGGTAGGTCATCATTCAGTTTCTATACATGTATTGACTTTCTTTGTTTGTCTTCCAGGTTTTTCTAAAAGCATGACTGCCTCCCTTCCTTCCTGATGGAGTATCTTTCCTGCAAGGGTCTGTGCAATTGCAACTGTGTGTGGCTCACTATTAATCTGTCTACAAGTGTGTAACAGGTCTATCATCTTACAGTTTCTATACATGTATTGACTTTGTTTGTTTGTCTTCCAGGTTTTTCGGACAGCATGACCGCCTCCCTCCCTTCCTGATGGAGGATCTGTCCTTCAAGGGTCTGTGTATCTGCAACTGTGTGTGGCTTGCTATTAATCTGTCTGCAAGTGTGTAACAGGTAGGTCATCATTCAGTTTCTATACATGTATTGACTTTCTTTTTTGGGTTACAGGTTCTCAAGAAGTCCATCAACCTCTTCTTCTCCCTGAAGGTGTATCCCTCTAACAAATATTTTCATCTGTAACTGTGTGTGGTTCGCTTTCCATCATTCTGCAACTCTGTAACAGGTAAGTGATCATTCAGTGTCTATACATGTATTGCCTTTTTGTTGTCTTACAGGCTTTCAGGACCAATGGCTCCCCCCTTCCTGATGGTGCATACAGTCAACAAGTGTCTGTCCATTGCAATTGTGTGTGGCTCGCTTTCAATCTGTCTGCAAGTGTGTAACAGGTAGGTCATCATTCAGTGTCTATACATGTATTGCCTTTTTGTTGTCTTAAAGACTTTCAGGACCAGTGGCACTCCCCTTCCTGATGGTCCATACAGTCAACAAGGGTCTTTCCATTGCAACTTTGTGTGACTCGCTACTATCTGTCTGCAAGTGTGTAACAGGTTAGTGATCATTCAGTTTCTATACGTGTATTGACTTTCTTATTTGTGTTACATGTTCTCAAGAGGTCCATCAACCTCTTCTTCTCCCTGAAGGTGTATCCTTCTAACAAATATTTTAATCTGTAACTGGTTTGATGTTCATCATTCTGCAACTCTGTAACAGGTAAGTGATCATTCAGTGTCTATACATGTATTGCCTTTTTGTTGTCTTACAGGCTTTCAGGACCAATGGCTCCCCCCTTCCTGATGGTCCATACAGTCAACAAGGGTCTGTCCATTGCAACTGTTTCTGGCTCGCTATTAATCTGTCTGCAAGTGTGTAACAGGTAGGTCATCATTCAGTTTCTATACATGTATTGACTTTCTTTGTTTGTCTTCCAAGTTTTTCTGACAGCATGACTGCCTCCCTCCCTTCCTGATGGAGTATCTTTCCTGCAAGGGTCTGTGCATTTGCAACTGTGTGTGGCTCACTATTAATCTGTCTACAAGTGTGTAACAGGTCTATCATCATTCAGTTTCTATACATGTATTGACTTTGTTTGTTTGTCTTCCAGGTTTTTCGGACAGCATGACCGCCTCCCTCCCTTCCTGATGGAGGATCTATCCTTCAAGGGTCTGTGTATCTGCAACTGTGTGTGGCTTGCTATTAATCTGTCTGCAAGTGTGTAACAGGTAGGTGATCATTCAGTGTCTATACATGTATTGCCTTTTTGTTGTCTTAAAGACTTTCAGGACCAGTGGCACTCCCCTTCCTGATGGTCCATACAGTCAACAAGGGTCTTTCCATTGTAACTGTGTGTGGCTCGCTATTAATCTGTCTGCAAGTCTGTAACAGGTTGGTGATCATTCAGTTTTTATACGTGTATTGACTTTCTTTTTTGTGTTACAGATTCTCTAGAAGTCCATCAACCTCTTCTTCTCCCTGAAGGTGTATCTTTCTAACAAATATTTTAATCTGTAACTGTGTGTGGTTTGATGTTCATCATTCTGCAACTCTGTAACAGGTAAGTGATCATTCAGTGTCTATACATGACTTTCTTTTTTGTGTTACAGATTCTTAAGTAGTTCATCAACCTCTTCTTCTCCCTGAAGGGGTGTATCCTTTGTTTGTTTCTCTATTTGCAGTCCTTACAACTAACTTGCTCTTCTTATGGACATTGGGATAAACTTTACACACAGAAGACAAATGTATCCTGAATTGACTCTCAGCAACTCAAACCAGGGATTCTCATGGTTCAGACTTTCCTTTCACAAGCAAACACCCAGGATTATAAACTGTTATCAGAAAGAAGGATGTCTGAAATACAAACCACTTTGTGAGAGCTTGGCACAGCATTCACCTTACAATTTATTCATTTATTTATAAGTATTTATAGGAGACAGTCACACATGCCAGATTTAGTTCTTTTCAAAGGATACAAAAGTCTTCATATGAGATATAACTATTAACAGAATGTTTTTTTTAGTTGAAAATGCAATAATTTTGATGATTGCTTATGTGTATTGATTTATAACTATCATTATCATTGGGGCTGTTGTGCTGGTTCTTTAGGTCTAATTGGGCCTGTTGTGGTTGGAACTTTAAGCCACTTGCCTATTGTCTATTTTCTATATTGGCATAAAAAAAAAATCCTAAAACTTAGGCCTACTTGAAGCCATAGCTGACACTCGTGTGGCTCTAGTGTTGTGACTATTTTTTTTCATGGTAATTCCTACTCCATCCACTATGTGGCAGTATATTGGAAGTAGGCCAGGTTACAAGCCAAAAGGGAGGGAACTATGAAGCAGCAAGGTGGTTTAGATGTGGCTCACTTCAGGCCTCACTGTAATGAAGATTCTTACTGGTGGAACTACAGGTTCTAACACTCACTGTAAGTTTGCTATCATTTAATTCTTTCTATATTCAGTCAAGCTTTGTGTATGTTTTTATTCATGAGGTTTTGTGCTGTTCTGCTTTTGCAGAAAGCTTCACTTTTGTCTTGTTTTCTGTTTGTTTGTTTCTCTATTTGCAGTCCTTACAACTCACTTGCTCTTCTTATGGACATTGGGATAAACTTTACACACAGAAGACAAATGTATCACTCCTGAATTGACTCTCAGCAACTCAAACCAGGGATTTCCATGGTTCAGACTTTCCTTTCACAAGGAAACATCCAGGATTATAAACTGTTATCAGAAAGAAAGATGTCTGAAATACAAACCACTTTGTGAGAGCTTTCCAACTCCTATGTTTTGGATTGGTTCTATGGACTTCAAGTAAGTACAGTTAATAAGAGGGTGAGTACAGACAAAATTTTACCCACCTTCAAGTACTAGTGAGCAGTCCACAAGAAATCTGCAGGCTCTCTTAAGTACTTTTTTTGTAAATTGTGATCTGGCTATTCTAAGGGTAGTAGTATATTTCAGATGTGTCTCTACACTACAGCTGATTTTGGATTTATATGCTTTATGGATGTTTAACTGGAACAATATTACATTAAAATGGTTAAAATAGGCATATTGTACGACAGTGTCACAGTAGTGATTTGTTCATTATGAAAATGCGCTACATGCATGTTTAGAACCTCTAAAGTGCACCAGTTAAAGTGATGAAATTGGGTATAATGTCCGGTCCTCTATCACAGAGAAAGGCTTCACCTCTGCTGCCTGGAATCTGTTGTGCTTTCCTGAAACATCGGGAAGGTGCTACACCAAGACCTTACCCAGTCACACCAGTCAGGTAAGTGATGATTTACTTTATTTAAATCTTTATTCAATCAAACAATTTTTAGTTGCTGGACCAGGAATAATGGAAAAATCAGCTGATCTCACATTAAGTCTAAATAAAAATAGTTTATTTCTACTGTCTTTTGGACCTAAAAGGAGAACTTCTGTTTTGTTACTGTTAAGAAGAAAGAAGTTATGTGACATCCAGAGTTTTATATCCTTTACACAGTCCATTACACACTCCATTTTCTTTAATCTAAATTTATCAACATGTTGGGCTGATATATAGAGCTGTGTGTCATCTGCAATGGCAATGTAAATTATTGCCATGTCTGCTTATAACTGTCCAGTGGTAACATGTATAATGTAAATAATAATCTTACTTTTGTGTAAATCGAAGATAAATCTTTTATCTTTATAAACTGATAGTGTTCAGTTAGATATGATTTGAATCACGGTAGGGCTGTTCCTGTGATTCCAACCATTTTCTCTAATCTTTCTAGTAGAATAGTGTGAACTATTGATTCAAAGGCTGCACTGCGGTCTGGTAGGGCTTTCTAATTATGCAATGTCTAATTTGTAAATATTTCCAGAAATCACCTTTTTCGTGTAGCATTTACTGTTGAACAAGTTTACAAAATTACATATATGTCCCCTCTTTATAGAGATCATTCATAGTGTGTATACCCTTGTCTACACCCTTTCCAAAACACTTTCTGCTTCCCAATCTTCACCTCTGGGTTGAATCAGAATGATGCATAATGTTGTTTGTAGTGGGAAATCCTGTGCAATTTATGAACCTTTGCCCAGACCTCTTGAGAGTGCATAGTGACTGGGTTTACTCCTTTGATGGCAGGGTTCGCTCTTATGGCCACCGCTAGGGGTTCCAGCGCAATTGTAAATAAGAGCAGTGGCATACAGCAACCCTAAAACATCAGTTTTGACAAATATTATTTTTATCCATTTAGCAAAACCAGAACATAAACCAAACCTCAACAGGTCAGAGTGTAAGGAGTCCCACTCGACCCTATCGAAGGCCTTCTGAGCATTAAGCGATACAGTGGCCACTGGCATTTCGCATTGACTAGGAGGCATTTAACCACGTTAGGTGCATGAGCCTTCTCAAATTATCAGTGGAAGACCTACCCTTTATAAAGCCTACTTGGTCTGAATGTATAATGTGTGGTAAGATTGTTTCCAATCTGAAGGTCAGTACCTTAGCCAGTATCTTACTATATACAATGATGAGGCTGATTGTTCTAAAGTTCAGATCCATATGATCTCTTCCTTTCTTAAGTATCAGAGTGAGGAGTGTTTTTAAAGAGATGTTGGAAGTGAAAAACCTCTTTAAAAAAGCCTCCTGAAACACATTTGTCAGTATTAGAGTAATTATATCTATATATTCTTAATAGTACTCCACCGGAAACCCATTCGTTCCTGATGATTTCCCTGTTTTCATGCCAGTTTTAACCTCTTCTTGGGTTATTGGTGCATCAAGAATAGATGCTTGATCTAAACAGTTTCTCATAGAATTCTTTAAAGACATCATTATTACCTTTAGAAATGATGTGGACAGAGCATTGTTCTTTTAACTGTCTGGCCAAAAGTCTACCAGTTTTTTTTCTCCTGACTCATAAAATTGAGTCTGAACATTTTTTATTATTATTATTATTAAAAATGTCCTGAATTCGAAACTTACATTTACAAATGTTTTTAAATAAGCTTTCAGAGTAATGTCTGGCCAACTCTTTTCCCATGCTATTTAGTTCTGCTGCCAATGTTTTAATTTCTTTAATTGAGCTATTTTTCATATATATAACGTTCTAGGTGCATAATTCTAAATAGAATATAGCCAAAGAGGCCAACAAAAATCTTTTCTCCACAGCAGAGGAGAGAACATGAACAGAAAAATGTCTCCAGTAGCCAGCTGAGGATTCTCTTCTTGTTAAATTCATGTCCACAAAACTAACAACAAAGAGAAAAAAGGAAGAAAAAAAAAGAAGAGAACTTAACTTAGGTCAGTGGAATGTCTGAGACGTCTACTAGGTTATAGCCTAAACAGCTACACAAAGCTATCCAGACCGATCATACCTCTCAGTCTCCTTGTGCTAGTGGGTGTTTTATAGTTTATTCTCCATCAGTAACTTGCTTCTCGATGAACTTGACCGCCTCTGTTGTGACATCAAACTTTGTTTCTCCTCTTCCACGTAAACTGGAGCGCTGCAGGAAAGACTAAAGGAAACCTCACTTTCTTGTCACGCAGCAGCTGTTTCACCAATCAGAAAGTTTTCCTCCTCTCAAACAGCTTCTTCGACATGTATGGAAACAAGGAAATGTTGCTTCCACTCCACACTACAGCTCCTTTCTCCCTCACAGCTTTTAAGACATTATCTCTCGCGGTTGAACGCAGAGAGGATCAATCTCTGAGGCTGGTCATCATGCGGACGAGATCAGAGAGAGCAGTGTGCTCTTTCAATTTCGAATTTGTTGTTAATGTGCATGTGCAGGCCCTCTGACAGTATCTTTTCAATGCATACAATCAAGTTCCCCTTTTTTAATTCTTATTTATATAGTGTAAATTATTTATCTAAATTTTTGTAACTGAGTGTCCTGCTATCCCTTTCTGCTGCTACACTGTGAATTTCCCCACTGCGGGACTAATAAAGGACTATCTTATCTTATCTTATCTTATCTTCAATGCCCTCTTTTAAGCCCAACAATCTGACATTATTGTGGCGGCTCCTATTTTCCAGAGCTTCCACACGGCTCTCTCAGAGTATCTATGTGCTTGCCATGCAGCTCATGGCCATTCACTTGTTGTTCAGTGGCGTCTTCCAAGTTGGAGATTGCCCTTCCTCCTCTGCTAGTCGCCCCTGTATGCCATTTTTCAGTTCTTCTGTAGTCTCCTTAATCATTGACACATCATAAGCAACTGTTTGTAGCGTCAAGCTCATTCTACTCACTTCGGCAAGGATGTGTTCCAAATTAGCATTCTGTCCCGTTTCGGGCTAGCATCACCTGGTTCGGTAGCAGCTGCCCCTTTCCTCATGAAGCTTTAAAATATTTTGAAGATGAAGACATGTTCTTATGGATGAACGGTTTCGAACAGTAGAAAGTTTGATAATGAAATACATAACAGACAAATAGCTGAAAAGGAGAAATATGCAGATTAGTTAGGATTTAGGTTAATGGGGCTTAGGACAACGTCTAACAAGCAGCCATACTGCTTGTCGATCTCACGTGACTCCCTCCTAGTCATTTCTTTTATATTCTTTAATATTAGCTTTGGCTTGTTTATCATAGTTTTAATCCTTGTGCTGTCTGCTATGTGTCTTACTTTACATTAATTTGCTTTACTAACTAACTTCTGTGTTTACTTTCGAGGAATATGGTGGCCATGGAGAGGTACTGGGAGCATCAGCGTGACCAGGGCCAGCCCAAGACATTATGGGGCCCTAAGCAGATTTTCATTTGGGGCCCCCATACCACTACCTTAGCACCAGATGCTTAATCATTCCGTATGCTGCACTGTGTGTGTATCGTACCCATTAGCATTATTTTTGTAATTAGCTTACATCGTACACAAAAATGTTCTAATTAATTTTCACTTTTAAATAGAGAGTGATGTATACATGTTCAGTATCATTAGCAGACAAGACTGCATTTACAGTAAACAAGTTAATGAGATTTTTCTTAATTTTTTCTTTAACAGATTTAGAAAAGTGTGAGAAAGGCACCTATTATTGACAGGTCCCCTAACTCTGACCACCTCTGCATATTGCGCAAATCCCCTTTCTCCCTCGGCCAGAAAAAAGAAAAACAAAAAAAGTGGAAGGCCTAAGGTGGGAGCTGATGTTTATTTATTTTTTTTCTTTGAGTGATTTGCTGAGAGAGATATTGTTCAATGCTGAAGCAACTGGGTCTTTATCAACTTTGTCTATGGCTCTGCATGCTCCAGCAGAGAGGGCAACTACTCCAAACGGTGTTCTCATTGTTGGAGATTTTATTGTAAGACCCTATTAAATATCAGGCCCATAGAGTAATGCTGCGGTACCTGTGGCCTGGAAGACCTCTATAACACTAAATTCCAGACACCGTTTAGAAGAAAACAGACGCCAGGATCGAGGAAGCAAGCCATTCAGCTGACTCTTTGTGCTCCACTGCTGACTGCAGGTTTGACGTTCTGTCCTCTACCACCGAGAAAGGCTACACATGTGCTACCTGAGATCTGTCAGGTAAGTGATGATTTACTATAGTCAAACCATATGTTCTTCCCTTTCTCTGCTTGTATTAAAAAAGTAATATTAGTATCACTTGCTCACATTTCAAACAAACCCTGCAGTATCGAGCATATATTGAGAACAGAAAACTGGTTTTAACAATCTTAAATTTAAATTTAGACTGTTAAATATACAACCTATTTGTGGAAGTTACTGGTACTGGTAAGAATTGATACGTAGGTTTCCTTTTTTTCCCCCTAAGTCAGGTATGCCGGGCAGATTCTCAACCCCAGATCCCTACTACCTTAACCAGTAATATTTTTATAATAAGATTTTAATAATAAAATAGAGAACATTTGACAACAAATCCAACACTCATTATTAAAGCAAACATGGTTGTCACCTGGTGTAGCTGATTTAGAACAGGAGTTAAAATATTAGTTGTAGAACAAAGGCTGGAAGTCTTTTACTCACTTCCACAGCCAGAACTAACAAAAAACTATTTCCTCAGTAAATTTTACAACCTGTACACTTGACCCGATTCCCTTCAAAAGACTGACAGAATTACTCCCAATTATAATCAGACCTCTTTTAACAATAGTAAATTCATCCCTTACCTAAGGCCATGTACCCAAATCCCTTTAATTTGCAGTTATACAACCTTTAATTAAGAAACTAAATCTTGGTCCTGGTGTACTGTCAATTACAGACCCATCTCAAGCCTGACATTTCTGTCCAAGATATTAGAAAATGCTGTGGCTCAACAACTCTGCTTATACCGGAGTAAAAATGAAATGTATGAGAAATTCCAATCTGGATTCAGACAGCCCAAGTGAAGATTACAAACGATCTCTTTCTTGCCTCTGATCAAGGCTACGTAGCCCTACTCGCCCTCAGTTTAGCCTTTGACACTATAGATAACACTATTCTCTTTGAAAGATTAGAGAACATAGTTGGAATCACAGAAACAGCCCTATTGTGGTTCAAATCATATCTAAACAAACCCTATCAGTCCGTATTTCTAAATTACACAGAAGTCCGATATGGAGCTCTATTTAAGGGCATCTATTATTTACATTATAGATGTTACCACAGGGCAGTTATAAGCAGACAGGATGTTAACTTACAGATGCAGATGACACTGCATTACTATATCACTGCACTATATATCAGCCAAACCTGATAGTAACTCTAGATTAAAGAAAATTGAGGACTGTGTGAAGGATGTACTCTGGATGCCACATGACTTCATTCTCCTTAACAGTAACAAAACAGAGGTTCTCTTTTTAGGTCCAAAAGACACTAGAAGTAAACTCAGACTAAATGTTAGACTTGGCTGTTTTTTTGCATTATTTCTGGTCCAGCAGCTACAAATCTTGGTGTCTTATTTGATTCAGATCTATCATTTGAGCAACATGTAGCTAAATAACTAGGACAGCCTACATTGCCAAACTAAGAAATTCCTTTTCTACAGGATGAAGAAAAGCTAATACACACTTAACCTCACGGTTAGATTATTGCAACACACTTTTATCAGGCTGTTCCAACAGGTACCTCAATAAACGTGGTCATGGTTCTTCTACTTCTTCGGAGCAGGACTTCTTTTGAAAGGAGACTCGTGACCACCGTCTTTCAGTTGTAACAATGAAACATTTTATTTATACAGGTAAGTGATCATTCAGTTTCTATACATGTATTGCCTTTTTGTTGTCTTACAGGCTTTCAGGACCAATGGCCCCCCCCTTCCTGATGGTCCATACAGTCAACAAGGGTCTGTCCATTGCAACTGTGTGTGGCTCGCTATTAATCTGTCTGCAAGTGTGTAACAGGTAGGTCATCATTCAGTTTCTATACATGTATTGACTTTCTTTGTTTGTCTTACAGGTTTTTTGGACAGCATGACCGCCTCCCTCCCTTCCTGATGGTGGATCTGTCCTTCAAGGGTCTGTGCATCTGCAACTGTGTGTGAGTCGCTATCAATCTGTCTGCAAGTGTGTAACAGGTAAGTGATCATTCAGTGTCTATACATGTATTGCCTTTTTGTTATTTTTCAGGCTTTCAGGACTAATGGCTCACTCCTTCCTGATGGTGCATACAGCCAACAAGGGTCTGTCCATTGCAACTGTGTGTGTGGTTCGCTTCTATCTGTCAGCAAGTGTGTAACCGGTAGGTCATCATTCAGTTTATATACATGTATTGACTTTCTTTGTTTGTCTTACAGGTTTTTCGGACAGCATGACCGCCTCCCTCCCTTCCTGATGGTGGATCTGTCCTTCAAGGGTCTGTGCATCTGCAACTGTGTGTGAGTCGCTACTATCTGTCTGCAAGTGTGTAACAGGTTGGTGATCATTCAGTTTCTATACATGTATTGACTTTCTTTTTTGGGTTACAGGTTCTCAAGAAGTCCATCAACCTCTTCTTCTCCCTGAAGGTGTATCCTTCTAACAAATATTTTCATCTGTAACTGTGTGTGGTTCGCTGTCCATCATTCTGCAACTCTGTAACAGGTAAGTGATCATTCAGTGTCTATACATGTATTGCCTTTTTGTTGTCTTACAGGCTTTCAGAACCAATGGCTCCCACCTTCCTGATGTTGCACACAGACAACAACGGTCTGTCCATTGCAACTTTGTGTGACTCGCTACTATCTGTCTGCAAGTGTGTAACAGGTAGGTCATCATTCAGTTTCTATACATGTATTGGCTTTCTTTGTTTGTCTTACAGGTTTTTCGGACAGCATGACCGCCTCCCTCCCTTCCTGATGGAGGATCTGTCCTTCAAGGGTCTGTGCATCTGAAACTGTGTGTGGCTTGCTATTAATCTGTCTGCAAGTGTGTAACAGGTTGGTGATTATTCAGTTTCTATACATGTATTGACTTTCTTTTTTGTGTTACGTATTATCAAGAAGTTCATCAACCTCTTGTTCTCCCTGAAGTTGTGTCCTTCTTACAAATATTTTCATCTGTAACTGTGTGTGGTTCGCTGTCAATCATTCTGCAACTCTGTAACAGGTAAGTGATCATTCAGTGTCTATACATGTATTGCCTTTTTGTTGTCTTACAGGCTTTCAGGACCAATGGCTCCCCCCTTTCCTGATGGTGCATACAGCCAACAACGGTCTGTCCATTGCAACTGTGTTTGAGTCGATATTAATCTGTCTGCAAGTGTGTAACAGGTTGGTGATCATTCAATTTCTATACATGTATTGACTTTCTTTGTTTGTCTTACAGGTTTTTCGGACAGCATGACCGCCTCCCTCCCTTCCTGATGGTGGATCTGTCCTTCAAGGGTCTGTGCATCTGCAACTGTGTGTGAGTCGCTACTATCTGTCTGCAAGTGTGTAACAGGTTGGTGATCATTCAGTTTCTATACATGTATTGACTTTCTTTTTTGGGTTACAGGTTCTCAAGAAGTCCATCAACCTCTTCTTCTCCCTGAAGGTGTATCCTTCTAACAAATATTTTCATCTGTAACTGTATGTGGTTCGCTGTCCATCATTCTGCAACTCTGTAACAGGTAAGTGATCATTCAGTGTCTATACATGTATTGCCTTTTTGTTGTCTTACAGGCTTTCAGGACCAATGGCTCCCCCCTTCCTGATGGTGCATACAGCCAACAACGGTCTGTCCATTGCATATTTGTGTGACTCGCTACTATCTGTCTGCAAGTGTGTAACAGGTTGGTGATCATTCAGTTTCTATACATGTATTGACTTTCTTTTTTGGGTTACAGGTTCTCAAGAAGTCCATCAACCTCTTCTTCTCCCTGAAGGTGTATCCTTCTAACAAATACATTTTCATCTGCAACTGTGTGTGGTTCGCTGTCCATCATTCTGCAACTCTGTTAAGGTAAGTGATCATTCAGTGTCTATACATGTATTGCCTTTTTGTTGTCTTACAGGCTTTCAGGTCCAATGGCTTCCCCCTTCCTCATGGTCCATACAGTCAACAAGGATCTGTCCATAACAACTGTGTGTGGCTCGCTATCAATCTGTCTGCAAGTGTGTAACAGGTAGGTCATCATTCAGTTTCTATACATGTATTGACTTTCTTTGTTTGTCTTACAGGTTTTTCTGACAGCATGACTGCCTCCCTCCCTTCCTGATGGAGGATCTGTCCTTCAAGGGTCTGTGCATCTGCAAGTGTGTGTGGCTCACTATTAATCTGTCTACAAGTGTGTAACAGGTAGATCATCATTCAGTTTCTATACATGTATTGACTTTCTTTTTTGTGTTACAGATTCTCAAGAAGTTCATCAACCTCTTCTTCTCCCTGAAGGTGTATCCTTCTAACAAATATTTTAATCTGTAACTGTGTGTGGTTTGATGTTCATCATTCTGCAACTCTGTAACAGGTAAGTGATCATTCAGTGTCTATAAATGTATTGCCTTTTTGTTGTCTTACAGGCTTTCAGGACCAATGGCTCCCCCCTTCCTGATGGTCCATACAGTCAACAGGGGTCTGTCCATTGCAACTGTTTGTAGCTCGCTATTAATCTGTCTGCAAGTGTGTAACAGGTAGGTCATCATTCAGTTTCTATACATGTATTGACTTTTTTTGTTTGTCTTCCAGGTTTTTCTGACAGCATGACTGCCTCCCTCCCTTCCTGATGGAGGATCTATCCTTCAAGGGTCTGTGTATCTGCAACTGTGTGTGGCTTGCTATTAATCTGTCTGCAAGTGTGTAACAGGTTGGTGATCATTCAGTTTCTATACGTGTATTGACTTTCTTATTTGTGTTACAGGTTCTCAAGAGGTCCATCAACCTCTTCTTCTCCCTGAAGGTGTATCCTTCTAACAAATACATTTTCATCTGCAACTGTGTGTGCTTCGCTGTCCATCATTCTGCAACTCTGTTAAGGTAAGTGATCATTCAGTGTCTATACATGTATTGCCTTTTTGTTGTCTTACAGGCTTTCAGGACCAATGGCTCCCCCCTTCCTGATGGTCCATACAGTAAACAAGGGTCTGTCCATAGCAACTGTGTGTGGCTTGCTATTAATCTGTCTGCAAGTGTGTAACAGGTAGGTCATCATTCAGTTTCTATACATGTATTGACTTTCTTTGTTTGTCTTACAGGTTTTACGGACAGCATGACCGCCTCCCTCCCTTCCTGATGGAGGATCTGTCCATCAAGGGTCTGTGCATCTGCAACTGTGTGTGGCTCGCTATTAATCTGTCTGCAAGTGTGTAACAGGTAGGTCATCATTCAGTTTCTATACATGTATTGACTTTCTTTGTTTGTCTTACAGGTTTGTCGCAAAGCATGACCGCCTCCCTCCCTTCCTGAGGTTGGATCTGTCCTTCAAGGGTCTGTGCTTCTGCAACTGTGTGTGAGTCGCTACTATCTGTCTGCAAGTGTGTAACGGGTTGGTGATCATTCAGTTTCTATACATGTATTGACTTTTTGTTGTCTTACAGGCTTTCAGAACCAATGGCTCCCACCTTCCTGATGTTGCACACAGACAACAACGGTCTGTCCATTGCAACTTTGTGTGACTCGCTACTATCTGTCTGCAAGTGTGTAACAGGTTAGTGATCATTCAGTTTCTATACATGTATTGACTTTCTTTTTGTGTTACAGATTCTCAAGAAGTTCATCAACCTCTTCTTCTCCCTGAAGGTGTATCCTTCTAACAAATATTTTAATCTGTAACTGTGTGTTTTGATGTTCATCATTCTGCAACTCTGTAACAGGTAAGTGATCATTCAGTGTCTATAAATGTATTGCCTTTTTGTTGTCTTACAGGCTTTCAGGACCAATGGCTCCCCCCTTCCTGATGGTCCATACAGTCAACAGGGGTCTGTCCATTGCAACTGTTTGTAGCTCGCTATTAATCTGTCTGCAAGTGTGTAACAGGTAGGTCATCATTCAGTTTCTATACATGTATTGACTTTTTTTGTTTGTCTTCCAGGTTTTTCTGACAGCATGACTGCCTCCCTCCCTTCCTGATGGAGGATCTATCCTTCAAGGGTCTGTGTATCTGCAACTGTGTGTGGCTTGCTATTAATCTGTCTGCAAGTGTGTAACAGGTTGGTGATCATTCAGTTTCTACACGTGTATTGACTTTCTTATTTGTGTTACAGGTTCTCAAGAGGTCCATCAACCTCTTCTTCTCCCTGAAGGTGTATCCTTCTAACAAATACATTTTCATCTGCAACTGTGTGTGCTTCGCTGTCCATCATTCTGCAACTCTGTTAAGGTAAGTGATCATTCAGTGTCTATACATGTATTGCCTTTTTGTTGTCTTACAGGCTTTCAGGACCAATGGCTCCCCCCTTCCTGATGGTCCATACAGTAAACAAGGGTCTGTCCATAGCAACTGTGTGTGGCTTGCTATTAATCTGTCTGCAAGTGTGTAACAGGTAGGTCATCATTCAGTTTCTATACATGTATTGACTTTCTTTGTTTGTCTTACAGGTTTTACGGACAGCATGACCGCCTCCCTCCCTTCCTGATGGAGGATCTGTCCATCAAGGGTCTGTGCATCTGCAACTGTGTGTGGCTCGCTATTAATCTGTCTGCAAGTGTGTAACAGGTAGGTGATCATTCAGTTTCTATACATGTATTGTCTTTCTTTGTTTGTCTTACAGGTTTTTCTGACAGCATGACCTCCTCCCTCCCTTCCTGATGGTGGATCTCTCCTTCAAGGGTCTGTGCATCTGCAACTGTGTGTGAGTCGCTACTATCTGTCTGCAAGTGTGTTTCAGGTTGGTGATCACTCAGTTTCTATACATGTTTTGCCTTTTTGTTGTCTTACAGGCTTTCAGGACCAGTGGCTCCCCCTTCCAGATGGTGCAAACAGCCAACAGGGGTCTGTCCATTGCAACTGTGTGTGGCTTGCTATTAATCTGTCTGCAAGTGTGTAACAGGTAGGTGATCATTCAGTTTCTGTACATGTATTGACTTTTTTTTTGTTACAGGTTCTCAAGAAGTCCATCAACCTCTTCTTTTCCCTGAAGGTTTATCCTTCTAACAAATATATTTTCATATGCAACTGTGTGTGGTTCGCTGTCCATCTTTCTGCAACTCTGAAACAGGCAAGTGATCATTCAGTTTCTATACATGTATTGACTTTTTGTTGTCTTACAGGCTTTTAGGACCAATGGCTCCCCCCTTCCTGATGCTGCATACCGCCAATAAGGGTCTGTGCATCTGCAACTGTATGTGTGGCTCGCTATCTATCTGTCTGCAAGTGTGTAACAGGTTGGTGATCATTCAGTTTCTCTACATGTATTGACTTTCTTTTTTTTGTCTTACAGGTTTTTCGGACCGCATGAACCAAGGGTCTGTGCATCTGCAACTGTGTGTGACTCGCTACTATCTGTCTGAAAGTGTGTAAAAGGTTGGTGATCATTCAGTTTCTATACATGTATTGACTTTTTGTTATCTTAAAGGCTTTCAGGACCAATGGCTCCCCCCTTCCTGAAGGTGCATACAGCCAACAAGGGTCTGTCCATTGCAACTGTGTGACTCGCTACTCTCTGTCTGCAGGTGTGTAACAGGTTGGTGATCATTCAGTTTCTATACATGTATTAACTTTCTTTTTTGTGTTACAGGTTCTGAAAAAGTCCATCAACATCTTTTTCTCCCTGAAGGTGTATCCTTCTAACAAATATATTTGCAAGTCTGTGTGATTCGCTGTCCATCATTCTTCAACTCTGTAACAGGTAAGTGATCATTCAGTTCCCCTTCCTGATGGTGCATACAGCCAACAAGGGTCTGTCTATTGCAATTGTGTGTGTGGCTCGCTAATATCTGTCTGCAAGTGTGTAACAGGTAAGTGATCATTCAGTTTCTATACATGTATTGCCTTTTTGTTGTCTTATAGGCTTTCAGGACCAATGGCTCCCTCTCTTCTTAACTTCAAGTCAACTGTGTGTGGCTCGCTATCTATCTGTCTGCAAGTGTGTAAGAGGTAGGTGGTCATTCAGTTTCTATACATGTATTTTCTTTTTTTTGTTTTACATGTTCATGACCCCATGAGCCCCTCCCTCCCTGACCATGCATCCAGCCACCACAGTCTGTCCATCTGCAGTTGTCTTGCTCGCTGTCTATTGTTCTGCAACTGCGTTAGAGTTAAGTGATCTTTCAGTTTCAAAACCCGTATTGACTTTATTTGTTGTCTTACAGGTTCTGAGGATGTCATTATCCTCTCCCTCCCTGATGGTGCATCTGTCCATCAAGGGTCCATCCATCTTCACCTGTGTATGGCTCACTGTCTATCTGTGTGCAACTGTCTAACAGGTAGGTGATCCCCATCCTGATGGTAGATGTGGCCAACAAGGGTCTGTCCTTCTGCAACTGTTTGTTTTTTGCTTTATATCGGTCTGCTTCTGTGTAACACATAGGTGATCATAACGTTTCTATATATGTATTTTCATTTTTTTTGTGTTCCAGGTTCATACCCAACCCCCCCCCCCCCCCCCCCCCACGTAATGGTGGATCCCGGCAACAAGGTTCTGTCCATCTGAATCTTCTTTTTGTGCTTCTTGATTCAGACTGTTGTCAGTCCACCCACTGCTCCTGACTCAGTCCCAGTGATGAGCTCCACTGGTAGAGAGACCTCACTTCTGGTTCTGTGGTGGACCCTCTGCTCAGAACTCCATTAGGACATCTCCATCCCTACAGCCTGCAGCTAGGCCGAGAAATTAAGCAACGCCTGTGCGAGGAGTGCCGCTGTCCCGCTCGGAGTATGGAGGTCCAGATTGCAGAGGTCTTCAGCTCACCAACTGGGACAAGCTTCACCCCTCACTTTGAACTGGACACAAGCAGAGAGCCACTGCCTAAGCAGCCCAAGAGGAAAAGGAGGAGGCGAAGACACTGAGATCAGGAAAAGCAGCAAACATCACTTTTTTTAACTCCTTTTTTGTTGTGTACTTTTTTTCTCTCATAACTGATGTACTGTCATGAACTTTGGCACAGAAATGTGCAATTGTGAAATATAAGCTTAATAATAGAACTGTAAATTTTACATTAGGGTTCACACCTTAATCTATAAACCTAGCTCTTTATTACTGTTTTAACTTATTATTTATTCTATTTATTGTTTCGTGTGTTTTTCTCTTTTAGTATAATACTTGTTAACGGTCTGTTTTTTTTTTTGTTACATGTCATACTTGTGTTGCTCTCACCAAGTAAAATTGTAACATAGTTGGCGGAATAAAGACATTCTGAGATTTGGGGTTTACTGTGTAAAGTGGTCTGTTTTCATCTATTTCCAGAGGTAAAAAGTAACATTCCAACTTCTTTCATTACAGTAGTTTTAATAATGTATGAGGACATCACATATTTGGGTCTAGGTCATCTTCATTCATCTTTAATCAATTTCAAATGCATTAATAAAAGTCGATTAATCATCAGCTGCCAACAATGCCTCCCAAAACCTGTTAAATCTCTACTTTTCCAAACTGAGGATTAAATCTAATTAAATCTAAACTGGTTTATGCTGGTCTGGTTTGCTAGTGTATGCTATTTTTTTCTAGAAGGGCAGTTTCTCAAAGGTTTATAGTCTTTGTGATGCTCTTATACTGTAACACCTGCTGGTGCGAGGTGCGTTCCACTGATGTGTCTGTGTGCATTTTCACCACTTAAATAGTAAATAAGCCTGTTAAAGAATTGATTGTCCATAAAATACTCTTATGAATTATTCACACAGGATTATGAATTCTTTCTAGAAAACAAATACCAATACAAATACCAAATACAATAATAATTAATAAATACAATAAATGTCTAAATTAACTAAAATAATGACAGTCACTTGTTAGTGTTACCTTTATGGTAATAGAAGGGAAGTGGTATTTTGAGGAAACAATATTTTGTAGACAACAGTAAACAATTATTTAATATTTAAATGTACTTTTGGTATTATATTATAAATGGATTATTCTATTATATATTTTCATTATGTAATATAACATTATGATATTGTTTTTATAAGCACAGTCTATACTTACCTGAAATATCGAGAGTCTCTACACCCAACTGAATGACATGTGGAAGAAGCGCCATGTAGCGATTATTATACGTCAGTAACAACTTCCTTAGCGCTTCTAGGTGGAAGTAGGTCAGACGGGCCGGTGCCGCGACACCTCTATCCCCCCCCGACTGTCCCATTGGTTAAAATATTGCACATGATAAATTGCCCATCTTCACACAGCTGTCATACTTATATGCCAGATTAAAATTTATGGAAAGATATTAATTGATCTTTACTGAGATGTTTTTATCTGAATAAAGTTTTGCTTTTATCATTTATAAATTATATGGTCTATATGAAGCTGTTCATAATTGTAATTTATAAATGATTCATCATTTTTATACAGATAACAGCTCTCACTGGAACACAGAACAGAACTCAACACACTTTTAATCAACAATTATAAGACTTCAGTGGTTTCAGTGGTTAAAAATGTTTGAATGTTTTACTGGTCTTTCAGGCAGGAATCATCTTTAATATTTAATTACTAAAGCAGAAGAAATCCTTACATTAATTAATAATAAGAAAATGTAATTGTAATTGTTTTGAACTCCAAAGCGTCTGAACAAAAGACATCTACAATACGAGAGGGTCTCTGGTAATTCTTGTTCCTCCAGCAGCAGCAGTCACTGGGTCAAACGAAACGAGCCTCTCATTTCTTTTATGATTGATACAGTCAGTTACAGATTCTGGCCGCTAGACGGCGACAAAGCGCCAATTACACGGGTGTTACTCCAGCAAGGGCAGACATATGTTTGTCGTAGCATCTCTGCTCGTTTCTGGTAAACATGTTATTTATAACTATATATTCAGTGCCAGCATTTAATAATTGAAAAACATCTGTTAAAAGCCATCACTGTTAATACATTTAAATTCATGTAAAATCATTGATTGAATAATTCAATATCAGTATAATTTAAAAATGTTAAAAATGATAAACACTGTGAGGGGAAAATACAGCGCTGATGTAATGTGGTTAAGTGACCAGCAGATGGCAAATATACCGTTTAATATCAGACTGAGTTAAACCTGTGTTAAAAGACCAGCAGCTGGAAAGCTCCAGTAGAAATCCTGATTTAATGATCATATAAATGATCAGGACAGACGAAGAGGTTCGTTAAGCAGGGTGACCAGACGCCCTCTTTTTACCGGACATGTTCTCTATTTGGGATGTGAAAAATGTGTGCGCATTTATTTCACATCTGTGTCTCTTTCTACAGTCACTACTCAGTCTGTGTGCGGATTTATACACTGGAGTTTAATATTAGAGAACAACACACAATTTCCTAAATGTCAAGGTCACAATGTAGTCCTATGTGAATTTGTCCTAACAGGAGTGAGCAGTATTTTAAACATATTTCATGAGTTGCATATATTCTAATGCACAGTATAAAAACGTAAATGAGGTTTTTGAAAAAGAACACTGATCAAAATTAGAGAACACTCTCAGACACCTGCAAATTGTTGGTGTTAATCTGGCACGTGGTGCTAATTTCCTTAATTATCTGACAAACCCTATTTAACTGGCAGCAAAACTTTCCTGTTTTCACTGACTTTGCAAGATGGAAAGCCGTTCCAAAGTGACTGAAACCCTCCGTCAGCAGGTTGTCAAGATGAAGGCCAAAAGGGTGACCCTATCAGCCATAGCAAGAGAAGTTGGTCATTCCAAGTCTGTGATTTCTAGAATACTGCATCTTTACAACACCACAAACTCATTCAAGTCCCCCTAGAAGGCTGGTCGTCCACGAAAGACAAATGCAAGAGAGGACAGGATAATGCGGAGAATCTCCATGGGCAATCGGTTCAACACTGCAGCTGGAATTGCTCACCAGTTCAACGTTTACAAGCATTTGGACTGAAATCCCACTCTGCAGTGACCAAACCTCTCATTAGCAGAAAGAATCAAAAGGCTATATTAACCTTTGCTGAGGAGCATGTTGTGTGGACAGAGGAAAAGTGTTCCAGAGTTCACTTTAGTGATGAAAGCAAGTTTCATTTATTTGGGTCTGATAGGAAACATTATGTTCGTTGACAAGCTGGGGAAAGACTGAACCCAAAGTGTGTAAAGAAGGAAATGTAATGGGTTGTGGAATGTTTTCAGCAGCAGGAGTTGGGCCTCTCATATAGCTACATGGCAGAGAGAATGCAAGTGTGTATCAGAACCTTCTTCAACAACACGTGGTTCCTTCCTTGCATTTGTCACTCAATCAGCCAGCAATTTTCATGCGTGACAATGCCCCCTGTCACACAGCAAAACGGGTAAAGCAGTTCCTTGAAACTGAAAACATTGAAACAATGAATGGCCAGCTCAGAATCCTGATCTAAACCCAATAGAAAACCTCTGGAAAACCCTTGGTGATAAAGTTATGGCCAAGAAACCCACTACAGTCACCGAACTGTGGAAGAAACTGCAAGAAGAGTGGACCAAAATCACACCAGAGCAGAGTGAGAGACTAGTGATGTCCTGTAACCACATATGTGCTGAAGTCATTCAGAGCACATGGCTGTACACTTCCTACTGACTGTTGTAACCTTCAGAAAATGTAGTTGTAATCTTTCTCTGTGCTACAGTCATTGCTGTTCTCTAATTTTGATTATTGTGTTTTTTGTGAAATAAAGATTTGTTGTTGAATACTTTGGTTATTTTGTTAAACGCTGTTCTAGTGGTATGGTATATCCCTAACAAAAATCCTTCAAATGTTGACCAATGAAGATTGCATTATTTCTGCAAAAATCAAGTGTTCATACATTGTTCTCTAATTTTGATTTCCAGTGTACAGCTTTAAACACGCCTGTTGAAGCACACTTTTAATAATCGATTATTATCAATTTTATAGATTCGATGTAGCAGCTCTAATGCAGACATTTCCTCCAAGTCAGCCGTTTTGTAGGTGCTATTGTCCTTCTAAAGCTGTACTGGTCTGCAGAGGAATGATTTCTTGAATTCTGAAACTAAAATTCAAATGTTTAATTATTATTATTAATTATTTTGCACAGTTTAAAATATTACTATTTATTTTTACATATAAGTTGACCATTTCTGTACAAGATATTAAGGTTGCATAGAGGCCAAACCTTAATCCACTGCATTCAACCGATACTCACTGTCATGCTGGCTAAGCTAGACATGGACGGGTGAACACTCGCAGGGACGGTGCGATGCATGATAACGTTTTAATCAAATAAACAGGGGAAAACACAAGAGTGCAGCAATAACAGAGAGGGATAAACAAGACAAACGTGACAAACTAATGCGGGCAAAACCTGAAGGCCACCTGAGGCTGGTAGGCAGCCAGGGAGCAACGCGAGGCTGGGCCAACCTAACGGAGGGGGGAAGCTTGCTACGGCAGCACATATACTAAAATTGGAACGATACAGAGAAGATTAGCATGGCCCTGCGCAAGGATGACACGCAAAATCGTGAAGCGTCCAATCTTTTTGTGGGGGCAGTGGTGGCTCAGCGGTTAGAGCGCCGGGATATCGATAACAGGGTTGTGGGTTCGATTCCCGGGCTCGGCAAGCTGCCACTGTTGGTCCCTTGAGCAAGGCCCTTTACCCTCTCTGCTCCCCGGGCGCTGGAGTTGGCTGCCCACCGCTCTGGGTGTGTGTGTGTGTACTCACTGCCCCTAACACATGTGTGCGTGTGAGTGTGTGTTCACTACCAAATGGGTTAAATGCGGAGGACACATTTGTGTACACTGTACAGTGACAAATACGTGCACCTTTAGGTACAGGAACCCAAACCGCGCTCGTCAGGCGCTGATAAACTTACGTGACTAGAGTGCAAGGAAACCGGACGCCGACTCTTACTGGCGACCAACCAGTGAACCAGACAGCGAACTCCTTCTGAATCAGCTCCGATAGAGCATACACTACCGAAACCCGTAGACTCTCCTAGAAGTCTCATGAACGTGAGGCCAACATAACGCTTGACGTCGCAAGAGTAATTCTCGGCCCAGACCTTGGCGTTTGCTCCCCTTTTGTACCCCAGCTCTCAGGTGACCCAAATCAGAACATGATAACAGGAATCGAGTGTCAACGTAAAAGTCCTTGAACATGAAGCCTGTAGACTCAACATGAAGTCTGACACTCAATTCATAATCAATGCTAAACGAGTCTGCTTTCACTAAAGCTTTCTCTTCTTTTAAGCATATCATGAGTTTTAACTCTTTAAACAGTTTAAGAACTAGAGCTCAAGCTGTACGCACCTCTCCTCAGCCATTCCGCAGAAGACTGGTGTTCTGCCGATTTGTGCTACCCATCCAAATGTGATCTGCGCAAGCGCGGACCCACAATCCACCAACAAATGCTTTCATGTGTTTTTTATGATAAATCTGTTTTTCTCACATGCAAAATACAATCTCAGCAGACATGTAGAAAGTACTAGAGACCCAGACTTGAGTAAAAGTACAAGTGCTCTATCAAAAAAGTGACTTGAGTAGAAGCAGAAGTGTCTTTAAGCTCCAGACTTAAGTAACTACATGCAATACTTATGTACTTCCACTTAAGTACTGAAAGTAAAAGTACAGTTTTGTGTTCTGTAGTTCTTACAGAAAGCAGTCAAAAGTCTGAGTATCACTGTTTTTATTATTTCAAATGCTCAGACGTAAGGACTGTCACAGTTCCTCTGGCTGTAGTAGAAGGACAGAACTGTAGAAGACGGAGTTCATGAACACGAGTCTTCAGTTAACTCTCTAAACAAACTCGCCCAAAAGAGAGAAAGCTGAACAAAACTGACTCAACCTGCCACATACAAGAGTTTCATCTGTAAAAGCAGTGAGGAGAGCAGCTTAAAACCCTGAGCTTCACTCTCTGTAAACTAGACTACAGCTAAAAGATCTCTAGCCATTCGGCCACATACGAGTATTTGAAGGTGGGGAAGGTGGTGTTTCTTCTAGTGGTTCTTCCATCTCGGAATAAACTACAGAGCTCTAGCGTTAGTGTCCTCACTGCAGCTGCAGCACATAAACATCTAACAGAGTAAAAGTATTAAACTCATCCAAAATATGTAGTGAAGTAAAAGTGGAAGTAGGAGATAAAATAATCCTCCAGTAGATACAGATACAGTATTTTAGTACTTAAGTACAGTACTGAAGTAGTTCTACTTCATTACTATATATCTCTGAATCTGAGGATTTACTTGGGTGTTAATATATATAAATATATAAAATGATTTCTTATTACCTCTATTAGCTCATATTTACACTGACATGGTGATTTACACTCTCCTGCTGGGAGCGTTCTCTCATATAATGATTTTAGTCTATCATCATTTCCTACTTACTGGTGTATTTAGGCAGCTTTACCTGTAAATATACACTATGGTAACATTGACAGGAAACGTGATCCACGCACAAACCTGGTTAGTGCGAGAAACATGAGTGATGACATCAACTAATGCAGAGGCTTCCTCCAAGTACTTCAGCCGTCTAGTAGGTACTAGTTTCCTCCTGAGGCCGTACTGACCTGCAGAGGAACGATTCCTCAAATCCTGAAACTAAAATATGTATATTTAATAATTATGTACAGTTAAAAATATTAGACAAATTTATTAAAAATACACCTCAGAGGATAAATGTACCATCTCTATAGGAAATAAATCTTGCTGTTGTTAAAACAACCCTTGAGGAGCAGATCTGTGATACTCATCACACGGGTTCCTACAACAGCTTGCACTGCTAATGACAGAAAGAACAGAAAAACCAGAGGAAGCTGAAAGTGTGGAAGGCGATGCCAAGGTGTGACTACTTTTTTCAGATCCCCTGAGGTGGTGTACTGAAGCTAAATACCACACATTCAGTCACTGTCCAAATACTTATGACCCTGATTGTATTTAAATCAGCCCAACATTCTAAGCTCTAATGTTTATCTAATGTTGGTCTTGTCCATGGTTAGGTTTGGAGTCTGACTGTTTGAGGCTGTGGACAGGCTTCTTTTATACAGATAACAAGGTCAAACAGGTGGCATTAATACAGGTAACGAGTGGAGGACAGAAGAGCTTCCTAAAGAAGAAGTTACAGGCCTGTCAGAGCCAGAAATCTTGCTTGTTTGTGACCAAATACTTATTTTCCACCATAATTTACAAATAAATTCTTTCAAAATTCTACCATCTGATTTCCTGGATTTTTTCCTGGCCAGACCTGAAGGGATGAACACTCGCAGAGATGGAAATCGAAGCAAGATACTTTATTAACCGAATACAAAACAACGGAATCCGAAAAACAAAGTGCAGCAACATGGGCAAAACCATGAACAGAACCAAAACGCAACAAATCAGATGGCAAAAAAAAAAACCTGGGGCTGGGAGGAGCAGGGAGCTAAACGAGAGTGAAACGAGGGGGAGAACTAAAGGGGTATAAACACAAAGCCACAAGCCTCGCTTGGGCAGAGGGGGGAGATACAAAACTAAGGACAGAGCCGAGCTCTGTGTACAAACAAAGGTAGCTGGGGAACCAGCTGCCAGACCAGAAAACAAGGCCAACCTAATCTGAACCTACTGCCTAGAACTTGGGTCACCATGAAACCTGAGCAGGAAGCGAACGTACCTGGCTTGCCTCAGAGTTGGATTGAGAATCTCTCCTAAACATGGGCCGCAAAACTAGAGCTGACCTGAACACGGCGGTAACGTGTGTGGAATCCCCGAGCGTCACAGGGATTCCAGTAGAGTCAATTCACGGCAGTGAACAAAGGGAACTACGCTCCTTTAGTACTCCCAGTCCCAGGTGAAACACATGAACAATGAATCAACACAAATGAACAGAAACAAACAGGAAGTCCTTATTATTATTATTATTACTATTATTATTTAATATCTTTTAATTATAATAATATTATTTTTGAACGTCCAGTGAACAGTTTAAACTCACCCGGCATATCGAGAGTCTCTACACCCAACTGAATGACGCGTGGAAGAATCGCCATCTAGCGATCATTATATGTCAGTAACAGCTTCCTTGTATAAAGACTCGCTTCCTGGGGCTTCTCGTGACATTTAAGGTGAGATGGTAAATATTTGTTGTCATTCCTTGTGTAACATTTCCTATATTTAATTTAACATAAAATACGTCTCATATGAGGGGTTAGGTTGGGTGGTGTGAGGAGTTTAATTGAACCCTACGCCACTGTTTCCTTAAACTAGAAGCTGAGTCAATATTTACTGCTGGAAGGTCTAATTTACACTGAAGAGTGATATAATTTTCCTTTATGCTTTAAAAATGAAATTCTTTAGAAATGTTTATTCAGTCTTTATTACACACTGTGCTGTAATGGCTCCCGCGAGCTTAAGACTCTCCACAGGGGGCGCCATTAGCGCACAACTAGCTCTGTTTGAGTCGATTCTGCGCGTGCGTGGACCAATCATTTTTACAGTTTTCATGTGTTTTTCATGATAATTTTTCTCGTTGCTTCATGCAATCTCAGCTTACTGTTAATATTTGCTAGAGTGTAAAAGTGTAAACTGTGATTAAAAAAATAAAAGTAATAAAAAACGATTTCTTATCACCTCTGTTACCTCATTATTATTACTGTCATATAGTCACTAACACTATATCTCTCATATACTTCTGCTGGAAGCATTCTCTGATAAGATGCTTTTAGCCTGTAGAAATATCCCACCTACTGGTTTATTTAGGCACATTTACCTTTATAAATAAACACAAGGCTGCACAACTCGACCGGACCGCCATCGTCTGCATACTGATTATCATACAGGCGTCTCTGCCATCAATGAAGATAGAGTACAAACTACATCCTCTCCTTATTAGAAGGACTTGAGCAGCTTTGGTGTAGAGATGGTCACTGAGAAGCTTTTCAGAGTATTAACACAGTTCAGTGCTGTTGAAGCATTTGACTCCTGACTCCATGCTGCCACCTAGCGTCTAGTTTCATTTCCTACAATGACTGTTTCTGTCCTTTAATACAAGTTAATGGCAATTTGATATTTTCTAAATTAAATTAATATACCACTGAAATAATTCTCATTAATAAAATAATAAAATTAACTTTATTTTACCTAAAAATGTCTCTCTCTTCTTTCTTTTTTACACACTTTCACACACTCTGGAAAGTGGGCGTCAGAGTGACTGCATTCAACCCATATTCACTACATAATCAATGCTAAACGAGTCTGTGTCTGTTGGGATTGTTGGGCCCTCATCTGTTTAGAAGCATACTATCTTAATTGCTGCTGCCCTGACATTGCATTTAAACCACTCCCATTTGTTCAGATGTGAAATTTCCAGTAGTGAAATATCTTCAATTAAGCAAAAGGTTACTATTAAATTTCCAAATTGAATTCAAAGGTGATTTACATTTATTCCCAAGAGAGGAACAAGGTAACTGAACAGTGATCAGTTAAAGGAGATGCTGAAATTTCACAGCTTAAAATACTATCTGTCACATTGTGAGGGATTAACCAGTAGTGTAGCCTTGAACACTGACCGTTATTGGAAGCATTAAACCAGGTGTACTGTCTGGCATTGGGGTTTCTTAGTCTCCAATACTAATCTGACAGACTGTTGGAGGACAAGTTATTGAAAATATAATCAAAAAGATGATTCTGCCCTCTAGAGGGAGGACGGTCAACTGAGCCGTCTGGAACTACATTAAAGTCTTCTCCTATAACAACCTGATCTGTCGAGTATTTTACCTTCCATTACTTTATTACTTATCTTCCTACAAAGGTCTGCTTCAAATATTTGGTTAATCGCTGTACTGTTATTCCCATATACACAAACTAAAATGAATTTTGCTCCATCAGTATTCACAACTACCGTTGACCAATGACATCTGTGTCACATACATGGTCCAATAAATCTACACTATGGTAGCATGCTTTGACAAGTAAGTGAAACTCACCAGAACATGTGATCCATGTACGAACAGTCCTAGTTAGCACAAGAAATATGCGTGGTAACGTCAACAACTAAACGACTATTAAATACTAATGTACTAATTGGGTCATTGATTTTTGTAGACTAAGTCGATTAATTGTCGCACCCCTACAGCAGATATTCTGTCTGGTTTGTTCTGTAAAGTAATGACATAAAAACAGTAATATTAGTAATATTAGAATCTGAACAGTTGGTAATTATATGGAATATTATATGGAAATTATATAAACATCAGGGAAAATATGTAAAATTGGTATATTTGGAATCGTACAATAATATATGTTGTTTATATCCTGTAATATAACCTTATTTGTTTTACTACAGACTCACTATAAGAGCTTATATGTAAATATGTTTATTTGGAACAGATCGTGCATAATAGTGTAAAATAGTGTATATGTTTATATATTCTGTATTTGAATGTGAATATTGTATACTTCATAATAAAAGTCACTATAAAAGATTTTAGTTGAGTTAGGGAAGCACTCATTTGTCAGCCTGATAATGTCTCTGTTTGTCTGTCTCTCAGTAAAGGCTGAAGAGGCCATGGATCAGCACAGAGGTCTCTCCACCAGCGGAGCTCGTCTCAGGCTGAGTCAGAAATAGTGGGTGGACTAACGGAAGTCTAAATCAAGTGTTATTCAGAACCTGATTTCTGAACATCTTCAGTTGAGTCATATATGAATGTTGCTGATCTGTTTCTTAAACTGGTTGTTTTTGGTACTAAATCTACATCTACAGAGGAGCTTTACTACCTCTGATCTGAAGGAGAAGTGTATTCAATGAGGGAGGAGCATAGTAATGAGGCCGCCCTGACCTGCAGACAAACGATTTCTCAAACCCTGAAACTAAAATATGAATATTTAATAATTATGTACATTTTAAAATATTTATCTAAATTTCATAAAAACACACCTCAGAAGATAAATGTATAATTTCTGTAGGAGATGTTCCCAAATAAATCTTGCTGTTGGTAAAACAACCATTGAGGAGCAGATTGTGGTACTCATCATCCATAAGGAGCTGAAGGTCTGGACAGCGATGCCAAGGTTCCTATTTTCCTGTTATTTAAACAATTATTTTTTAAACCAGATATGAACCAATTATGGTTACCTGGTGGATTTGATTGCATTCTGCGACAACAGCTTTAGTGAGGTCAATATATTGGTTGATCACCCCACCTAATCATCCCCAACTCTCCAACCTATCTCTAAAGTTTTGGATGAAGCACCATCCATCATTTCAGAAAACACAGTTCCACTGCTCCACAGCTCAATCTAACCTACAGGGGCTAGACAAGCTGTGTGTGTGTGTGTGCATTTGCACATCTGTGTCAGCAATGGGTGCAACATAAAGTAGCTGAAAGCATTGTTTAGAAAGGTTGTCCACAAATATTTGGACTTATAGTGTAAGTTAAGTGAAACGCTTGGTAGGTTTGAAAGTAGGTTACTCTCAGACAACCCTGAAAAAAGTGCAGTGGTTGAATGTTCTACACCTCAGGCATCAACTCTCTACTGGTGTCCAGTTCAATGTGGAGGGTGAAGCTTGTCCCGGTGGCCTCAGTGATACAAACCAGAACGTCCACACTCTGTTGGGCAGCGGATCTTCTCCCATAGACACTGACCAGCCCAGGACCAGAGGACCGGAGAGTGATCCATACTGAGGCCATGGAACAGCAGGGAGGTCTCTCCACCAATGAAGCTCGTCTCTGGGACTAAATCAGGAGCAGTGGGTGTTCTGAAGGCAGTTTGAATCAAGAAGCACAGCAAGAAGATTCAGAACCTGATTTCTGAACATCTTCAGTTGAGTCATGTACAGGTGCTGGTCATAAAATTAGAATATTTTGAAAAAGTTTATTTCAATTCCATTCAAAAAGGTAAACTTGTATATTATATTCATTCATTACACACAGACTGATATATTTCAAGTGTTTATTTCTTTTAATTTTAATGGTTATAACTGACAACTAATGAAACCCCAAATTCAATATTTATAAAATTTGTGTAAAATACAATTAATAAAAACATTAAAAACTTGATTTGATTTTAAACTACATATATTCTTAATTTATTATGTGTTGGTAACTTTTAATTATTTAGTAAATATTAATGAACCCCAGTCCCACTTTTTACAGTGCACTGCTTCTCAGTAAGTCCGCTTCATGTCCACATCAGAAACAACTGAGTTTCCATTTAGTCTAGAAGGACAAGGCTTTACTCTATGAGGCCAAAACTCTGTCATAAGCCTAGACTGATGATTCCCAACTCCACTCATTGAAGCAACCCTCCCTGCTTACTTTCCAGCTCTCTTTGCTTAAGCACAGCTGATCCAACTCATCAATGGTTTGAGGAGCAGCTGATCAGTCTGATCAGTTCTGCTAATGGAGAGAGAATGGATTTCTGATCACTGAACTGATGAGCTCAGTTAACTCATTACTGCCAGTGTACAACCTATAGAACAAAGCCCTGATTTAATGAACAGGGACATGTCCAGGACTTCTCAGTAATGCTCCTCTATAGTTTCTATAATTAATAAAAAGAAATCATTATTCACAGGACCCACAGCATACCTGCATCACAAGTATATGTTCAAATCTATACATGCACCACAGTTTAGCCTCACAAAAACAGGTACAGGCTCACATCAGACATCCTGATGAAATTTGAGATCTGGATCTTCTGAGTGTGGCAGACCAAGCTAAGCTGCAGTTGTTCTACAGGATATTATCAGAGTTATTCACTGACATATTTCTCAGGGCAGTCCAAAATGCAGATGAGAGCCGGCTTGTCCTCATTCATGGCTGCTGCTTAGTTCACCTTCAGCATTCTTTAGGACCAGACCATTAAGTAGTCTGATAAAAGAGCGGAAAAGGTCTTCTGATGACTCTCTTTAACCGTGTCCTAATCTGAGGAAACAAGGACAGACATTAAATAACACTTGAATAGGATATATACAGTAAATCTGACATGACTTGTGTGACTGGTTAGCTGTCTCTCAGTGACCAGAGCTGACCATCTCTCGAGGACCTCCTTCTGGGTTTCTTTGTATGTTGTACAAATTCCACATGAGATGCAGTGCAGAGTGCAGATCATTTAATTCCTACAGTATTTTCAAGCCTGTCAAGCAGAATTGGATGATCTACGGTGTCAAAGGCAGCACTAAGGTCAAGCAGCACAAGAATAGTAGTGCAGCCTCTATCAAATGAAACGAGGAGGTCATTTGTGGCTCTTAGTAACGCTGTTTCAGTGCTGTGGTTGGGTCTAAATCCAGACTGAAAGACCTTGTAAATGCTACTGTTGTGCACAGCAGCAGAAACACTGCTTTTTCTAGGACCTTGGCTATGAAGGGGAGATTTGAGATTGGTGTATAATTACCAAGCTCATTGGGGTCGAGGTTAGGTTTTTTGAGAACAGGCTTTATGATTGCTGAATTAAAGGATTTAGGTATGTAGCCAATGTTGAGGGAAGAGTTAACTATGGCCAGTACTGATTGTATAACCCTAGGCAGAACCTGTTTAAACAACTGTGTTGGAACAGGATCTAGTACACAGGATGACTTTAATAGGCTATTCAGAGTATTCAGAGTGTGCATTAAAGCTGGTGCACCATTCATCAACATTCACTGCAGTGGTCAGGGACTGACTATGAATTTTTAGTCCAATGTTCTCAATTTTATCCTGCTAATGTCAGCAGGAATGGCTGAGTTAGTTTGTCTGTGACTGCTGGTGAGTTTATTCACAGTATTAAAAAGGAATCTGGGGATATTTTTGTTATTGTATATTAGAGATGTGATTTATGACGATTTGGCTTTAATTAAAGCTTTTTTGTATTCCGCATGACTATGATGCCATTCAAGCCATAGAGAGTATGCGTATGGTCATTACACCAAGGCGCTAGCTTTCTCTCCCTAATTTGTTTGATCTTAATTGACGCAACATTGTCAAGATTAAAGCGGAGCACAGACAGCAGATCATCTGTTTCATGCTCAAGATCTATATGATAAGATGGGCTGGAGATGGTTAAATCTGGAAGGTTATTTATAAATACACTAGCTGTAGACATTGTTATGGTACGTTTGCTCATAAAGCGAGGCGTCAGGTGGATATCCTGGTTTAAGACTACAAACATGATTAGGTAATGGTCAGAAATGGAGTCAGGCTGAGAAATGCTTACTAAATGTTCTGTTTCAATACGCAGGGTCAGAACTAGGTCTAGTGTATGGTTGGACCTATATCTATGAGTTGGACCTATAACATTTTGAATAAATCCCAAAGCATCTAAGATTGATTTAAACCCAGTTCTAAGGGGGTCCTGAGTCTTTTCAAAGTGAATATTGAAATCTCCAACAATCAAAGCCTTATCAGTAGAGACAGCTACTTCTGAAAAGAAGTCAGCAATTTCACTAAGAAAGTCTGTATAAGGTCCAGGAGGACGACAGACTGTAATAAGCAGAAAAGAGAGCTGCTTTCTAGAAGCCGGAGAAAAGCCTGCCACTTTAAGACTAAGCACTTCAAACGATTTAGCTTCATAACCTGAGTTTAGGATTATGCCTAGAACTGAATCATAGATTGTGGCTACGCCGCCGCCACGACCAGACCTGAGTGGATAACTGCAGTAGTTAAAGCCTGGGGTAGTCGATTCATTCACAGCAATAATTCATTAGGTTTAACCCACGTTTCACAGAGACACAGTGAAATGAGGGGGTTTACAATAAGAATTTCATTGACAATGACGGCTTTACGTGCTAGAGACCGTATGTTTAACAGCCCAAACTTAATGCAGGAGTTGCTAGTACTCGGACATCACGAAGCGCTAACGTTGATTCTGATCGAGTCATTAAAACTGATTTTTGAACGTCTACGATTGCGGATTATATAAGGGACAGACACAGTCTCAATACTGCAGGGTTTATCTGATAAGCTATATGAGAGTGATACTGGTAAATTACTATTTCCCACACCATCCAAGACATGGCAGAGTGAAACACTTACCTGAGTGGTATGACTGGGTAGAGCCGCAGTGGAGCAGTGGAGAGTCGGCAGAATGTCTCACTCTTGACCATACGTGGGCATGGGGCCGGAGATGATGATCCTGGTGTCTGTCTTCTTCCGGACAGTGTCCAGAAGTGTGCCGTAGTGCTCCTTCAGCTGCCTCGGGAGGAGACGCTGTTCGTTCCATTGTGGAGAACCACGGTGCCGACGGCAACAGGCTTCTGCAGCACCAAGGAAAGGCGCCAGGCAACACCTACCCGCTCGTCTTCTGTTTGTGGAGCTCGGCCTGCTTCTCCAACAGCCACTGGATCTGCTGGTCCAGCAGTGCAAGCTCCTTGCTGAGCGTCTGAAGAGCACGTTCCTCTGCGGTCACCATGTTCCTTGAGGTAAACAAACACATAGAAACACAATCGATGGATGGTGAGATGAAGGAACGTGAAGTAAGAGGTCACAGTTGGCACGAAGATTACAACACCAACTAGTTAAGAGAAATAAGCAAAAGCAAAGATGAAGGAATATTAACTAAGGACTAGGAGAAACAAGTATTATTTTCAAGTAATAAGAGAGCAAACAAACAAACAGCAGGTGAGCGAGCGTACGACCTGTCCACCGGAACCAGAAACACTTGCAGAGTTCATAGCTTTATGATGGGAGAGTCATATGTCTGCTGTAACTGGTGGGTCATCATTTTCTATCTGTGGGGCTCTGGTAGGAATCTGCACCCAACATGTTGCACAGCTGGACTGTAATACCTTTATGTGTGTATTGGGGAATGTGGGGATGGGTCATTTATGCTTGATTTAAATATTAGAAATGTAAGAATAAATCACAGGTAATAACTTTTTAAAATTCGACTCTGTGGTTTTACACAGAAAATTAAATTCACTTAATGAAGAGATCAGTCTTTAAATGAATCAAATGCATCAATAAAGTCAAAGTTCAAATCTGTTCAAATATCATTTATACCGTCTTATAGGGTTGATAATCTTTGTGCACATATTTCCTAGCAGTTCTTAATTTTTAAATGCATTATTGACAGTATTTGATGTATTTGGCAGAGATAGATCAGCATAACTAAAGTCTTTGTTAAATTGCAGAAGATTCTGCTTTTGTCAATAAAGATTACTTTATTTTACAGTTTTGTTAAAAAGCCTCAACCGCTAAAAGCTGTTAAAACAGATTTTTAATGTATTCAATGTATTCAGATTTTGTCAATATGTGCATCTATTTATAACTCTTGCAGTTTATCAGTTTGACCACAAGGTGACATCCAAGCTCCATCCATGAGGTCAATTCCAAAGGGATTCCTTCTCACTGTATAGAAGTGCACTCTTCTATTCGAGTGAACAGCTTCTGTGCCCTTAACAGTGAGTGATTGGAGGCTGAATATTAAAGACACTGTATTAGACTCTCGAGTGCAGAAGCCGTTGTGTGTTTTTGCTTTATAAAAGTGAACTCCATAGAGAGGGAGAGTGTCCTTTCCCTCACATTACTTCATGAACTAAACTAAAGTCCATCAGAACACTAAACTACTGCCGATTTTCACAAAGACGACTTTTCCAAGAAATGAGAGAAAGTCGTTCCGGTCATATTGTCTAGTGATGGCTTTACACGTGCCGAGGCAGATTAAGTAGACAGTCCTAGATTTGAATATTTTAATGTGAAATATTACAACACAAACACTGACAGTCTCATCTCACTGGTTTGTTCATCTCCTCCTGGCTGGTAGGTGGTTATACAGTGTGTGGCTGGGGTGAAAGGTGTCCCTAATGACGCTGCAATCTCCTTCCACACTCAGTGCTGCTGCGGAACATCTCTCATGGAAGGGGACCTTGTACCAGATGTGATGTCCTGAGCATTTTGCAGAGCCTCAGTCTGTCACAGAGGAGCTGCCGTACTCCACTGTCACAGAGAGCCTGGAGGACACAGAACTACACAACCGCACATACTGGGGTCTTTTTTATTAGGATGTCCCAAGACCCAATTACAAATGCAGGTGTTGATATCCAGGTCTGGTGGGGATGACCGTTTTGGAGGCGTAGCACTAGTTGATGAACAGCATACGGATATAGGTGTTTCTATTGTTTATTCAGTTGAGGGCTCCCTTATATAGCGCACATGCACACTACGAATATTTTGGACTTAACCCTCCTGTTATGTTACGGGTCAAAAATTTACCCATTTTAAAAGTTTGAAGATCTAGGAAAAATAGTTTAAAGTATCTGTCTGCAGAAAACATAAAAGATTTCTCTGAAGATCTGGGCAGCATGTGATGCACTGAACATGCAGGTTTACACTGAAAAGCCGGTTGGAGGAGCCCCAGAGAAGAATCAGGGCACAAGGGTCGTGCTCGACACGGCACAGGGTCTTAGGGAGCACAACATAACCTGTGACAATTTGTCACAAACTACAATTTGGGTCAAGAGCTTCTAAAGAGAAAGTGGTCTGAACTGTCCGAAAGAACAGAGCTGAACTTCCTGCTGAGCTGCTGGTAATCAAGAACAGTTTGAACTTTTTTTTTTTTTTTTTTTTTTTTAAATTTGTAAATTATCCTAATTGAACCATTACCTGTAAGAGGTAAGGAACACCATTGCACTTAATATGGATAGAATAATTAGTAATTGAGTTAGTAATTAAACATTCACACTGCTTGTTAGGATTTTTTTTGGCTTCACACATCTTTTGGACAATTAAACATGCACTGGGTCAAATTGACCCTGGAACACCATTGCTGTCCCTGACCAATGAACATAACAGGAGGGTTAAGAGAGTACAAAGGCTTTTTGCTGCAGCTGTACCCAAGTGAGGTACTATAGAGACACCTTTTAGCACAAGTACTATTAAGTTCCCCAAGAGGCTAAAATGCACCTTTAAACTATGGTACAGCTGTATCCTCTCTCCAAAAGGTACGAGCATGTGCTTTTAGAGGCACCACCCTAGTGACAAGCCATTCTGGACCCTATAGTGAGTAAAGAGTACCAGAAATATCCACCCGTGTTAAAAATGTCCGATACTGTTTATTTATAGAAATTAACTAGTAAATATACTAAACTTTAGCATTAAATGAAAGAGCAAAAGAAATAGAAACACAATTAACAATGTTAATGAAGATATAATTAAAAGAAATTACAATATGACATTAACAAACAAGACAAGGAAAATAAGTAAAAAGGTTTTATTAAACCAGCTAAAAAAAACATTTCATCCTGACAAGGCAAAATGTAGGTTCCACTTATATAAGAGAATATCAGACTTATTAAAAAGAAAAACACCAGAAACCAGAATATAACCAGAACATTTTACCACACAGAACCCACACAGCACCTATGTTTACTAAGTAGGTGACTTTCCAAAACAATGGAACCACTTCAGTATGCAGACGGCCCATTACACCAACATCAAGAGAATACTTACAGAATTTAGTGTAATATTAGACAAACACTGAAGAACCTTCCCTTGAACCTGTACACCTCTGAGAGCAGCACTGAATTTAAGAGTCTTCTGTAGGTCTGCTGGTGGAGATGAAAATAGTGTGCTTACACTTTTACTGAGCATCTCTTGAAGATCACCTAGGAGTCCTTTAGAAGAAAACTCCAAGCACTGTTGCAGCTGAAGCGGTGACAAATGTTCCCCATCACAGGATGGATGGCATCAACCTCATCATACACTGCAAGACAAAAGCAGCAAATACACAACTTCATTATGATGAAGTGTAATGATGAAGGCAGTAGTGAAAAGTAAAAAAACGACTTTAAAAGACACAACTATTCATATGAAGTTGGTTCATCACATCACATTTGATGGCTCTGCTGTTTTTCCCCATTACTTTATTCCACTTACCCCTGAGAATCTTCCAAAAGTCTTCAAAGGCCTTCTTCATGTGGTCCTTCACAATCAACAAATCAGGTTGTGTCTCCCTGTACTTCTCATGCGATACCTCAATGTGGGCCTCAGACGTAGCATCCTCTCCAACAATGCATGATCCCTTCATCAAAGATACCATAAGTTATCAGTCCCAACAAAAAAAAAAAGAGAATTACTCAAATCTCTCCACCAATATTACACCAACTACTCTTTTGTGATCAACCATAATAAAATCGTTCTTAAACAAACTTACATAACTGTTCTCCTCAACATCCCTCAGGAAAGAGCTCTTCACCATTGCTTCACCACAGCTTTGGTAACTTGGACATACTCTGCATTGGTGGGATACCTGCACACCAAGAGCCACAATCAAATGTGTCCAGAAATTCTGTTCATCTAACAAAATCAGATGTATCCTATGTAAACATTTAGCCACTCCTGGGGGGCATTTTACAAAGCAGGATTTCTCAGATTAGCGAGATAATTTAAGCCCAAAGTCAAGCCTATCCAGTAGACAAAGAGCTGAGGCACATTTTTATAAGAAAATCCTCATCTATGTGCTTCAGCTCCCTGGCTGAGAAATCCTGCTTTGTTTTCTAAGTAAAAATAATGAAATATCCTCCACAGAGAAAATTCTGTATGATTTCATGCAAATGACTTTCTATTCACTGTTGATTTCTTTCTTTATGTAGGCCCTGCTACTAGCCGGGCCACACAACACATTCCTTTTATTACTTGGGATAAACTAAAAAAAAGTTAAATTAAGCTACCAAACCATCTAATGGTTATAAAAGATTAACCAATCCCACCAGTTCCCACTCAGGTTTGGTATGTAATTACCAGAGGTGAATTAAGATGATAACTTTGCACAAAATATTCTTTTATTAGAACACTCAGTATGTAAAATTATTGCACATAAAAATGAGTAAAAATAAGACAGTGTCGTATTACAACCTCAAGTACCAATTATCCATTTAACTGGATATATAGGGAGTCAGGAGCACAACCATGAAACAAACACAATGAGATACAAGAACTTAAAGATACAACAAAAATAAAATAAATTAATTCAATAAATAAGTGAACACTACAAACTTCACTACAAAACCAGCAAATTATAAATACATGTGAATTATACATTCCACAATGACCCAAAGCATGTTACTCACTTTGATGTACGATGTTACAGTAAAGAAAAAAGAGTTACTACTTTATTTACTAATTGGTTGTACATTGAAACAACTAATCTAAAGATAACACTGGTCTAAAATATTGGCACTCAATAAAACAATGAGATTAAGACTCTTATTTATAAAAGCATGTAAAGGGGAAGGAAAGAACAGTGATTCATTTAAACTAGCAGGGGATTCGACTCCTGTAAGAGGAAACACTCTACATTAATGCTCTGCAGCTTCCACCAAAACCCCCAGTCAATTACATCCATTTACAGACCTGTAACCAAAGCTTTAGTGCATCTGCCTTAGAGCTCTGCTCTCTGCTCACTAACCCAGACTCAGTCCCAAACCCCAGGCACTGCTACACGCTGCAGTCAGTAAGAGTTTGCTGTAAAGACAAGTGCATTAGCGAGCAGACTCTACATTTGCTACATGCTGACTTGGACACAAACAGTAGGGACCTGTATCTCGGCCTCACTGTTGCAGACCGGGTTCAATGCCACAGACACCATCCATTTAAAATGAAGCTCTCAAAGCCTCACTAAAACTGCAGTCCAAGCTGCTGCACACTAGAACCAACAGACACCTGCTTTCACACGAGCTGAACAGCAGCAGATACTGTGACTCCGTTCCAGCATCAACTACTAAAACCAGCAAACAGCAAATACCTGCATCTGGCTTCAGTGCTGCATACCGGACTCCCTGACCTGTACAGCAGTTCACTCCTCCACATCCTCCAAACCGTCCGAATGAAGAATTCCAAGCTGTGCTGAACTTTAACCAGAGCTCTCCTCCTGCTACCTGCACATGTTTCTGGCAATGAAGCAAACGATAATTGGAGCAGATGTCGGAGCTTTTAAAGCAGCGCCTACATGCGCAAAGTGTCTTAACGGAGCCAAACCAGCTCCTCACGCTGCCTGCACGCGCCCCAAACAATGACCCAAACGAGAATTGGGCAAATATCACGAGACTTCGTAGGCGGAGCTCCTACGAGCCCACAACGAGCCGAGCGTCTTAAAGGCGCCACCCCTACCAGGTAAGCCTTAGAAAGGGGTAGCAGCTCTTCTCCTACCGTAACACCCTTAGTATGAGTCACATTTAGTTATTTGTGTCTCCATTAATAAAAATGCTGACCTTTCACTGAACACATGGTAGTTAGCTAGCTAGCTAGTCCTCAAGCTAAGCTGCTCTCACAGAGATGAAGACCCCTCACCTGCATTAGCAGCTCAGCACCATTTCTCCAATGAAAGAACTGTTTCAACATCAGAAAGAAAAATGCTGGAAATAACTAAATGTCTTTGGACAGATCGGAGAATCCTGAAACACTTTAAAGCTCACCTCTATCCTCTATTCTCAAAAAAGTTCAATAGTTTTGTTCCCTTTGCACCGGTTTTAAAGCAGTTTATTCTGAACTAAATGTGTTTTAATTTCATTCATTTACTATCTTCTAACTGCTGAACAAAAACAGACTCATAATTAACTAACGATCTACAACAACAATAAACTAATGGGAGCTTTATCTTATTATTGAATATTTTAATATCATGGAAGTGATTATTGTAGCCTACATACACTGAAGTGCTGGGATTCAGACTAGTTTCCTCCCCCGGTGATAAAGCCTCACTCTCCTCTCTCTGATAGCGGACCTTCTCCCTCCAGCCTGATTGAGCTGAACTTCATCCGCGTGTCCTCAAAATGTAGTCCTCCGCCGCCTGGTCTAGTTCCTTTAGGTCACTTGTTCTTCTGCAGATCTCAGTGTCTCACTCAGAGCTCTCTATATTTTTAATTAGTATTGTTTGTGGAATATCTGTAAGATGATGCATTTTACCAGAAAGGACAAATATTTTACTCCTTTGTTGTCTCTAAAAAAACGCGCATTAATACAGAGACACACAGTCGGACTGTTAGACACAGCCATACCTCACAGTGTGAAGTTCATCTGACTCCAAATCTCCACTTCATTAAACTCATTTAGAGACCTGAGTTTAAGGGCTGACGACTTCTAAACTCTAGTAGAAATCAAAGCAAAAACGATGTTCATGTTTTATTTTCTCTTAAAATGAAGGTCAATCAGATTCACTCATTTTATTTATTTATATTTTATTTAAGTACATATTTCAGGTTATATTCAGGGTCTACAGCGGGACCGGGGAACTGACACGTGATTGCGTTTCAGTGACGTAACGAAGCTTCGGGTCCACCGATCACGTGATCTCCGGTATTTTGAGCGAGACTCTGAACCGCTGTTCGAGACGTGAGTCGACTCAGAGCGTCGAGCGACCGACTCTCCTTTATAGTCTTTACTCTCAGCTCTGTCTTATTGATCTGAGGGAGCAGAGAGCTCGAGGATTACAGCAGCTGGCTGTGTTACTGTACAGTCCTCTGTCTCACTGACCGTCGTCTGACTGTGGAGGAACATGGAGACCGCGGAGGAACGAGCTCTCCAGACGCTCAGCTTGGAGCTCGTCCAGCTGGACCGGCAGTCCGAGTTCCACAACGGAAGACGAGGCCAGAGGCAGCCCGCGACGTCTCCAACGCGGCGGTCTCAGTTCCAGCGCTACCGGAGCGGAAGACCCCGAGGCTCGTCACATCCGCTCCCGCACCGGAGAGGGTCTGGGAGCGTCGGCGTGGTTTGGGGAAAGTCGAGGGCTCCTCCACCACCACAGCTCTTCTCCTTCACCTTCACCTGCTCCGGCAGAGTACAGCTCCTCAGGGCGGTGCTCTCATTGTTGGAGACTCTACTGTAAAACTCCTCAAAGTCTCGGACCCAAAGAGCAACGCCACGGTCTCCTGTTTTCCGGGTGTTCGTGTCCTGGACGTCCCTTAGCGGCAGCGTCGCGGCTTCGGCCCCGTTTGGAGAAAGACAGACACCAGGATCATCGTCTTCGGCCCCCTGCTCACCTACCGACGAGTAAGAGAGAGGTTCACCGGCTCTTCGCTCCTCTGCTGGCTGCCGGACAGGGGCGTCGGCGCTGATTTTTCTGGGAGATCTTTGGGGAGCGGCAGGTCCTCTTCCGCAGAGAGGTTCACCCGAGCTGCCTGGGGTCCGTCGTTCTCTCGGGAACATCGAGAAGCTGCTCCTTCAGGACTGACTGGCCCTTCCCAGTCCCACCAGTCAGGTTAGTTTAAGAGGATTTCCTCGATTTTATCAGCATTAATTCTGTGATTTCTCTGCTTGTATTAAACAGTAATATATCAGTGTCACTCATAGTGTTTCAGACTAACCTGCAGTATGGAGACTGTGTCTGTGTCCCCGCATGATTTATAATCGTAATGTCAGAAAATCCTCTTTATCAACTTTATTAGAATTGATTCAGATTCATTCTGCTTTCCGAGTACAAGCAGCTCCTGTATTGAATTTGGGCTGTTAAATATAGGATCTCTAGCCCCTAAAGAAGTCACGGTCAGTGAAGTTCTGACTGATCAGCTCCTTAGTTCACGATGTTCCTGTGAAACTTGATCAAAACCTAGTGAATACAGAGCTCTGAATCAAGGCCTAGGGGTGATTTTCACATTGGTGGGGGACATAGAATCGCTCCCTCTGGAGGCTTTTAGCGTTCATGATGGTCTTCTGACCTCAATGTCATGTTATATAGAGCCTTTATGTACAGATACTGTAGCAACACACTCGTAAAGGAGCCAGTCTATTCCTCAGACAATAAATACACACCTGTGATCATGATAACCAACAGCATCACAGCTAGCTTACTGTACTTCATGATGAACATCTAACCCTGTTTTCAGGGGGTTTGTTGTAGACCCGGTGGTCATCTAGGTTCTGTGTAAAGCCATTTTCATCTGGATAATCAGGCAACATGTTGTTCCAGGTTCTTCCAGACTGTTTGAGAGCATTCAGTGACTTGTTCAGTTTACAGAAAACCTTTTCACCTGTATTTGATTTCCCTTCAGATCCCTCTGTTTGATCCATATACATGTCACCATTAGGGAAGCACTGATCCCTTTTCAGTTCCAATACATAAACTTTGCATGTCGGTCGATTCCCGATATCATTCCTGAATTAATAATCTGTATACCTCTGGAATATCGGATCGGTGCATCCTTAGTCGTCATCAGTAGGTGCCTGCAAGTAGGCTGTTGTATCGTCCATCTGGTGGAGCTGAAGGTCATCTGCATCAACACCTCTTTGAAGCTCTGTGGTACATTACAGACCCGTTAACAGTAGTCAGTATTGGTCAGTGTCTGGCCTTTATCTGACACACAGTTAGCTAAGTGCTGAGGTGCTGCCCTGTCTCTCTTTGAATAGTGTACCATGTCTTTTAGCATCAGTCTGAGACTTTTGAACCTCTTCAGGAATCTAATCACCACTGTTAGCTGTTTGCATGGAGGACACACACCTCTCCCCATGGACATAATTAGCTGACATTACCTGGTCAGTCTGGGTTTGGTGTTCAGTAACACTCTCTGTAATAAATTTCACGAGCCTGTGTTTGAGGACTCTCCATATACATCTCTCAATCAATCAGTGCGAGTGGCTGCTGCAATGTCTATCTGGTCGAGCTGAAGGTCACTCAGCTCAAAACTGATTTTGTTGAACACCTTGCCTCTTTGAAGCTCTGTGGTACATTACAGGACCTGTAACAGTAGTCAGTATTGGTCAGTGTCTGGTCTTCAATATCTGACACAGTCAGCTAAATACTGTGATGCTTTCCTGTCTTTCTTTGGATGTCGTGTGCTATGTCTGTTCAAGCAATCTTGAACATCAGTTTGAGACTCTTAAACCTCTTCTGAAGTGTGATCAACGCAACCAACTGTTAGCATGGGGGTACACGCCTCTCTTCATGGAAGTCATCTGCCATTGACTGGTCAGTCTGGGTTTGGTGTTCTGTAAGACACTCTGTAAGAAATTTCACCAGTCTGTGTTTAAGGACTTTCTCTGTGTCTGGATAGTAGACTAGGTATGATGGACTGTTCTTGTCGTTCCCTACAAAGATTCCTTTTTACACTTTGAGTCTAGGTTAGGCTTTCTCTCTGTCAGCATGTCGTATGGAGGTGGTTATTAAACAGCTGTTTAAGGTTATGAAGAGTTCTTTAGGTAAATTGCTGTGTAAAATGGTTGGCGTGTAACCCATCGGTTGATTCGAGTCTCACTTGCTCTCACACTGTACATGGCATTCCACAGCACAACACTTACCCGTTTACATCCCAAACACAAAGCTCTTAACTTTCTCCAGCTTGAGCTTAGTTGCAGGTATTGTCATAACATCTGCCACCATATCTGCTCTGGCTCATATCTGGGTCAGTGTTCAGTTATTTAGTCATGATCGAATGAAGTGGTGTCTAACGTGGACGTGTTATATCTTTAACATACAGGGTTAAATGGCAGTCAGTGCCATATATTCTCCTTCACATGTAGACCGAGCAGAGAGTAAGAGGACAGTTTTTAGTTGGACTAAAACTGGAGTCTGTTGTTCTTCATCTGTCTTCTGTATTTGATGCTGAATCTGCATCACTGTGTCCCTCAAGTTTCAGTTTCTCTCCACTCTTCTGGTAACACAGTCCATGATCAGTTGAAGCCTTTAAGTACCTCATTACATGCTTGACTGCTGTCCAGTGTTCTTGTCTGAGCCAACTGTGACAATTTACTGACTGTCCAACTTGGATCAGGTCTTGTACACGTTGTAACTATTACAGCTTTGTAAGTAGTCTTTAAATCAAAAAGAAAGGAATGCAGAGAGAACCATCCACTAAGTGTTATTTTGATACCGCCACCACCACCATCCCACCACCACCCCCTGGTGGAGAGACATAAGTCATTCTACCTGCTGCTTTGTGAGAATCAACAGAATCACTACTTGTTACACTGTGACTTTTGTTCACATGGGGTTGACCTTGGCAGACATACCAAATTGTTCTAGTGCTTTTGATGTGAACCTTTGACTCCTCTTTACTGCTTCCTGACTTTGATCAAAGTTAGTATATAGGAAATGGTTCTGTGTTCTTAGATTCTTCATCTTGAATGTTGTTGACCTCTTTTTCACCTCCATGACTAAGTCATTATCTCTGGCAGCAATGATGAGATCCTCAACCCATATTTTCAGTATTATCGTCCTGTTTTCAGGGTGTTCGTTATAGACACAACGGTCAGCTGGGTTCTGTGTAATCTGGATAATCATGTTTCAGGTTCTTCCAGATGGTTTGAGAGCATACAGTGACCTTTTTAGTTTACAAAAAAACTTTGTTTTCTGATCATAACACAGTCCATGATCAGATGAAGCCTATAAGTACCTCATTACATGCTTGACTGCAGTCCAGTGTTGTACTTGTCTGATCCAAATGAACTGTGACAATTTGCGGACTGTCCAACTTTGATCAGGTCTTGTACACATTGTAACGATTACGGCTTTGTAAGTTGTCTTTAAATCAAAAAGAAAGGAATGCAGAGAGAGAGAGAGAGAGAGAGAGAGAGAGAGAGAGTTATTTTGTTTACTGCACCACAAACCCACTGAAAACATAACCAAACATAAAAACATCCACCAGTTCTTTTAATGGTTATTTCATATTTTGTCTATTGAAATAATCCAAAAACAGGACTTCAGATGTTCTGATACCACCACCACCACCACCACCACCACCACCACCACCACCCCCTTTTGGCTCTTCACATAAGTAATTCTACCTGCTGCTTTGTGAGAATCAACAGAATCACTACTTGTTACACTGTGACTTTTGTTCACATGGGGTTGACCTTGGCAGACATAATAAATTGTTCTAGTGCTTTTGATGTGAACTTTTGACTCCTCTTTACTGCTTCCTGACTTTGATCGTTTGATTGTTGATCTCTTTTACACCTCCATGAGTAAGTCATTATCTCTGGCAGCAATGATGAGATCCTCAAACCATATTTTCAGTATTATCCTCCTGTTTTCAGGGTGTTTGTTATAGACACAATGGTCAGCTGGGTTCTGTGTAAAGCCATTTTCATCTGGATAATCATGTTTCAGGTTCTTCCAGATGGTTTGAGAGCATACAGTGACTTATTCAGTTTACAAAAAACCTTTTCACCTGTGTTTGCCTTTTAAACCCCTCTGCTTGTTCCATTGATCTCCATCAATCTGTGCATACAAGTAGGCTGTTGTAACATCCACCTGGTGGAGCTCAAGGTCTTCTGCATCAACCCAATACTGTGATTTTGTTGAACTCCTCTTTTGAAGCTCTGTGGTACATTACAGACCCTGTAACAGTAGTCAGTATTGGTCATTATCTGGTCTTCAATATCTGACACACAGTCAGCTAAATGCTGAGGTGCTTTCCTATCTCTCTTTGAATAGTGTGTACCATGTCTTTAGCATCAGTTTGAGACTCTTGAACATCTTCAGGAATCTGATCACCACTATTGGCTGCTGGCTATAGGGTACACATCTCTCCTCATTAAATAATAAGCTGGTATTGACAAATCAGTCTGTGCTAGTGTTCTGTAACCTACTCTGTGAAAAAGTTCACCAGTTTGTGTTTGAGGACTTTCTCTGTGTCTGGATAGTAGACTAGGTATGATGGACTGTTCTTGTCGTACCCTACAAAGATTCCCTTTCACACTTTGACTCTAGCTTCTATCTGTCATGTTTGGAAGTGTAGTATACTGATCCAAATACTTACATGTTCGCATAGTTAGGCTTTCTCATAACCATATTTGCTGTGGGTCAGTATTCATAATGTGGACGTGTCTTCATCTTTGTCGTCATACAGGGTTCTTGTAAAGAGCAATTGCGTCTTGGTTGTCTTCAGGAATTTTCACAAGCATATTGGTGATCACGGTCCATGGCATTTAGTAGCTGCGCAAGATGCAAGCTTTCCTGAGTGGTAACTGCCAGTGCAATATATTCTGCTTCACATGTAGACCGAGCAGAGAGTAAGAGGACCGTTTTTAGTTGGACTAAAACTGGAGTCTGTTGTTCTTCGTCTGTCTTTTGTATTTGATGCTGAATCTGCATCACTGTGTGCCTGAAGTTTCAGTTTCTCTCCACTCTTCTGGTAACACAGTCCATGATCAGTTGAAGCCTCTAAGTACCTCTTTACATGCTTGACTGCTGTCCAGTGTTGTACTTGTCTGATCCAAATGAACTGTGACAATTTGCGGACTGTCCAACTTGGATCAGGTCTTGTTCACATTGTAACAATTACGGCTTTGTAAGTAGTCTTGAAACTAAAAAGAAAGGAATGCAAAGAGAACCATCCACTAAGTGGTATTTTGTTTACTGCACCACAAACCCACTGAAAACATGACAAACCATACAAACTGAGGTGTTTGTACTTCACATGTCCTTCTTTCTGAAGACCGTTTTTAAATCCTGGGTGTTTCCTTGTGAAAAAGTCTTCTACTGTGAGTCCATTCAGGAATGCTGTCTTTGTCCCTCTGAGTTCTCTGTGTGTAAAGTTTATCCCAATGTCCATCTGAGGAGCAAGTTCAATGTTAGGAATAAAACCTACACAAAACTTGGCTGAATATGTAAAAAATGGAACCATGGAAAAACTTGCTATGAGTATTAAAACGTAAAGGGTCTTCATTTCAGTGAGGCCTGAATATAGCCACGTTACTAAGCTTCCTTGCTACCTAATATCCCCCCCTTTTGTCTCTTTCCATAAGTCAGTCTGTCTGCTGCTTTGTGAGATATTGTAGGATCAACAGAATCACTACTTGTTACACTATGACTTTTGTTCTCATGGGGTTGACCTTGGCAGACATACCAAATTGTTCTAGTACTTTTAATGTGAACTTCTTTTGTCTCCTCTTTACTGCTCCTTGACTTTGATCAAAATCAGTACCTAGAAAATGGTTCTGTATTCCTAGATCCTTCATCTTGAATGTTGTTGACCCGTTTCACCTCCATGAGTAAGTCATTGACTCTGGCAGCAATGATGAGCTCCTCAACCCAGATTAACAGTATTATCCTCCTGTTTTCAGGGTGTTTGTTCTAGACACAATGGTCAGCTGGGTTCTGTGTAAAGCCATTTTCATGTTTCAGGTTCTTCCAGATGGTTTGAGAGCATTCAATGATTTATTCAGTTTACAGACAACCTTTTCACCTGTATTTGACTTTCCTTTAAATCCCTCTGCTTGCTCCATATACATCTCTCTGTCAATCTGTGCATGCAAGTAGTAGTGTAACGTCCATCTGGTGGAGCTGAATGTCATACTGTGCTGTCATCTGCATCAACTCCAAACTGTGATTTGTTGAACTCCTTGCCTCTGACACAGTCAGCTAAATACTGAGATGCTTTCCTGTCTTTCTTTGGATAGTGTGTACCATGTCTGTCTCCCTCTGTTAAGCGCCATGAGCATCAGTTTGAGCATCAGGGGTACACATCTCTCCCAATGGAAATCAGCTGCCATTACCTGATCAGTCTGGGTTTGGTTTTCTGTAACACACTCCATAAGAAATTCCACAAGCCTGTGTTTAAGGACTTTCCCGGTGTCTGGATAGTAGACTAGGTATGATGGACTGTTCTTGTCATAACATACAAAAATTCCCTTTAACAATTTGAGTCTAGCTTCTATCCATCATGTTTGTAAGTGTAGTATACTGATCCAAATGCTCACAAGGAGGTCTCACATTGAATGTGGGCTGTTAAATATATCATCTCTAGACCACTATATAATCTCCAGTCACTGTTGAGAGAGCGTACAATGATTTATTCAGTTTACAGACAACCTTTTCACCTGTATTTGATTTTTCCTTCAAATCCCTCTGGTTGCTCCATATACATCTCACAATCAATCAGTGTGAGCGGCTGTTGTAACGTCTATCTGGTGGAGCTGAAGGTCATGCTGTGCTGTCATTTGCATCAACTCAAAACTGTGATTTTGTTGAACTCCTTGCCTCTTTAAAGCTCTGTGGTACATTACAGACCCTGTAACAGAAGTCAATATCTGTCATTATCTGATCTTTAATATCAGACAGTCAGCTGACTACTGAGGTGCTTTCCTATCTCTCTTTGGATGGCGTGGGCTATGTCTGTCTCCCACTGTTCAAACGCCATCTTAAACATCAGGTTGAAACTCTTGAACATCTTCTGGGGGTGAAATAAAATGGTTAGCAGTTGGCATGGGGAGTACACATCTGTCCCTATGGAAATAATCAGCTGCCATTACCTGGTCAGTCTGGGTTTGATTTTCTGTAACGCACTTCAACAAATTTTACAAGCCTGTGTTTAAGGACTTTTGTTGTCTGGATAGTAGACTAGATATGATGGACTGTTATTGTCATACCCTACAAGGATTCCCTTTCTCATAGCCATATCTGCTGTGGGTCAGTGTTCAGTTATTTTACATTCTGATTGAATTAAGTGGTGTCTAATGTGGATGTGTCTTCTTGTTTGTCCAACTTGGATCAGGTCTTGTACCCGTTGTAACAATTACAGTTTTGTAGGTCATCTTGAAACTAAAAAGAAAGGAATGCAGAGAGAACCATCTACTAAGCGTTTCATTTTGTTTACTGCACCACAAACCCACTGAAAACACAACAAAACATCCACCAGTTCTTTTAATGTTCTTTCATAGTTTGTCTATTGGAACAAACCAAAAACAGGAGTTGGATAGCTCTCACCAGAGTGTATCTACAACCCTCTTTTGCACACTGGATCTATAGGACCTGGTGATACTTTGAAACTCTTTGCTGTTTCGATGCAGTTCTGCTTTGAAAGCTTGTAATGTAATTGGACCCAGAGGGTCGAGCAACTATCCCTACTTTATAGTCTTAATATTAGCTTTGTCTTATTTATCTTGTAATCCCTGTTCTATCTGCTACCTGTGTCCCTGTACAGTACTTTTTTCTCACTAACTGACATTTGCATTTTTGTCTCTGTGTGTACACTCTCGAGGAACATGGCGACCGCAGAGGAACAAGATCTCCAGACGCATGGAACTCGTCCTGCTTGAACAGCAGATCTAGTTGCTGTTGTAAAGACAGACCAAACTCCACAGATGGAAGACGAGGCTGGAGGCAGCCCGGGACGCCTCCAACATGGTCCTCAAAATACCAGAGTGTCGTCGTCTCCGTTGTGTTCTCATTGTTTGAGATTCTACTGTAAAACACTTCAATTTTGGGCCCAAAGAGTAATGCCACGGTCTCCTGCTTTCTAGGTGCTCGTGTCCTTGAGTTCTCCAGGCTTCCCTTGGTGCTTCGGCAGCGTGACGCCTTCAGCATCATCGTTCTCCACTATTCTCCACCTGACGCCCTGAAGGAGCACTGCCGCACACATCTGGACACCTTTTGGAAGGTCCGTCTTTCATGCTTAGTGAATTGGATAGTTAGCAGGTAAGTCATTTAGTGTGTGTATGTGTATGTGTGTGTGTGTGGTTAAGATTATTATAATTATCCTCCTAATTTCAGTGTGCTTGTTTTGGATGCAATGGTCATCTAAAGGCCGCCTTCACCCCCACAGCCTCCTTCACCTCTGCTAACCCGTTAAGTGTCCTCAGCACTTTGTCTTCGGCGAAGGATAACTACTCAGGGCGGTGTTTTCATTGTTGGAGATTGTGTTCTAAAACAAAATTAAAATCTGTCACAAAGGGTAACTCCAAGGTGCCAGTGTCCTGGATGACCCCTACTGCACGCTTCCAGACACCATATGGAAGAAGAACGCTGCCAGGATCGTCGTCTCTAGCCCCATGCCCATCTACTGACGAGGGAGCAAGCCGTTCAGCCGACTCTTCACGCTCCACTGCTGGCTGCAGGTTTGGCATCCGGCCCCCTTCTGCAAAGAAAGGCTTCATCTGTGCTGTCTGGGGTCTGTTGTGCTCCCCGGGAACATCGAGAAGGTGCTATGCCAGGACTGACTGGCCCTGCCCAGTCACACCAGTCAGGTAAGTGATTTACATGATTTACTTTATTCCAATCATTTATTCTGCCATTTCTCTGCTTGTAAGCCATTGTCACTTGCTCATGATATTTCTGACAAACCCTGCAGTATCTAACCTGTGTTGGTCCCTCACATTGTAACCAATAATTAGCAATGAAGTTATTAGTGATGGCCACCTTAGTTCACCATGTCTTCTGAATCCATAGCCCTGAATGAATCCACTCCCCCAGGTTTTAACTATTACAGTTTCCTTCGCAGGTCTGGTCGTGGCGGCGGTGTAGACACAGTTTATGATAAAAAGCTAAATCTTTGTATCTATTTCATCTGCAACAGTGTGTAGCTGTCTGCCTGTCCTTCTCTGTCATTGGCCATCTGCAACTTTCTGTGTTTCAGTGTGTCTGTCTGTCCATCAACTTTATCAGAGGTAGCTTTGTTTACAAATAAGGCATATAATGTCCCTACCAACTCACCATAAAGATCTTATTAATGTAACAGATGGTCTAGCCTGCGCCACACTCCCTAACCACAGCTGTTTATATTAATGAATGGTGCACCAGCTCCAAAGCATACCTGCTTCAGATACTGAAAAAAACTTGTCTAGCACAGTTCCATCACAGTTTTTATAACTGGTTTTGTCAAGGCTCTGTCTGTCTATCCATCTGCAACTCTGTGGCTGTCTGTCTTTCTGACTATATTTGGCTGTGTGTATGTCCTCTTTGGCTGTCTATAAATCTGCAATTCGTTCTGTTTAAACTCTGATGGCTGGCTGTTTATCAATGTGAAACTTACTATCTGTCTGCAGCTCTGGCTGGCTGTATCCATCTGCAACTGTGTCTGACAATCCGTCTGCCACTGTGTGACTGTCTGCATGTCCATGCATGTGCAGTTCAGTGGCTTGCTGTCTAACCCTGTGCAATGGCTGGCTGTCTTTCTGACTGTGTGACTGCTTCTGACTGTTTGGCAGTGTGTATGTCGATCTGCAACTCTGGCTGTCTTCATCTACAACACTGTCTGTTTATAAATCTGCACATCGTTTTGTTTAGACTCTGGCTTCAACTCTGACTGACTGTCCATCTGCAACTGGTTGACTGTGTGGCTGTCCATTTTAAACTGTGTCTGTCTGCAACTGTGTGTGGCGCTGACTGCATGTTCATGTGTAACTTTGTGGCTGACTGGCTTTTTTTCGTGTGTAATTCTGTGGCTGGACTGGCTCTCCGTGTGCGACTCTGACTGGCTCACTGGCTGCTTACTGTTCCGGATCACTGTCTGTCTCCATCTATAACTCATTCTGCTAAGGCTCTGGCACCAACTCTGGCTTCCTATCCATGTGCAACGCTGTCTGTCCATGTGAAACGGTCTGACTATCCATCTGCAACTTTGGCTGGTTGTATCAATCTGCAACAGTGTCTGACAATCTGTCTGCAACTTTGTTGCTGTCTACATGCGTCCATATGCGTGTACAATTCAGTGGCTAACTTTCTTTCAATGTGCAACTCTGGCTGGCTGTGCTTCCATGTGCTGTTTATCCGACTATGCATCTGCAACTATGTTTGGCTGTGTGTATGTTTCTCTGCAACTTTGTACACCTTTCCCTGGCTGCCTGTTCATCTGCAATTCATTCTGTTTGACCTGTCTACAAGACTGTCGCTTGCTGTCTGTCCATCTGCAACTCTGGCTGGCTGTCTCTGAGAGCTGCGAAGCCTCACTTCTACCATGATTTCAGCTTAATCTGCACCAACTGACACCCTATTTTTTTTTTTCTTTTTCTACACGGTCCTTCTAAGCCAGGTGCTCATACTTTGCTTAGCCTGGAGTGAACCAAGTGCCCACTATAGGGGTGGTCGTCACATCCTAAAATGACAATACAGCATTATTTACATGTCTTGTTTACATGGCCATGCTGATGTATACTGGTAAGTTAAGCTCGAAGTAATTAATTGCCTTATCCTAATGTTATTGGTGTGTTTTCTCCCCTTTATAGGTTAACTGTGGATCCTGCCGGCTCCTAGAAGACCCACTTGCCAGCGCTCTCATTCCTTTAGGATCAGCAGGTCAATAGCATGCTTAGTAATTGTCTCTATGTATGGGCTGGTGAGGGGTCCGCTACCAGTGACTGCATCACACTGTCCGTCTGCAACTCTGGTTGGCTGGCTGTCAGTCCATGTGCAGCTGTGCATGGCTATCTGCATGTCCATGTGCAATGCTCACTGGCTGTCTATTCATGTGTATCTCTGGTTGGCTGCCTGCTCTATAGCATCTCTGGCTGTATCTCCATTTAAAACTCTGGTTGCCTTTTCATTTACAACTGTTTGGCTATCCGCTTGGCCATGTGTGTGCAATTCAGTGGCTGGCTGTCTATCGATGGCAACTCTGGCAGTCTTTCTGACTATGCATCTGCAACCATGTTTGACTGTGTGTATGTCCCTCTGCAACGCTGTCCATCAACAACACACTCTGGATGCCTGTCCATCTACACCTCTCTCTGGCTGTCTATAAATCTGCAATTCATTCTGTTTGGACTCCAGTCCAACTGTTAAACATGTTAAACTTACTATCCGTCTGCAACTGTATGGCTGTATCCATCTGCAGCTGTGCTTTGCTGGCTGCAATGATGGATGTCTTTCTGACTATGCGTCTGCATCTCTGTGGCTGTGTGCTGCTCTGGCTGCTCTGCTCTTTGTCAATCTATATCTCTTTGACTATGAATCTGCAATTCATTCTGTTTAGACTCTGGCTGCAATGCTGTCTGTTTTTCTGCAACTCTGACTGTCTGCAACTTAGTCTTTAAATCTGCAGCTCTGTGGTTGTTTTTCTGTCCATCTGCAACTTGTTCTATTTTACCCACCTACAAGTCTGTAGCTCGCTGTCTGTCCACTTGCAGCTCTGGCTGGCTGTGATGTGGTAATGTGGCTTCAAACCGATGCGAAGGACGCTTCACCACAAGGACACAGCTGAATACTTCCAGGCAAGTTCCAGTGATATTGAATTTACCAAACAAGTCAAAGGAAAGTGTATATACAAAGCTGTCCATCTGCTGCTGTGTCACTGACACGCAATTACAGTATTTTTAAAGTATTTAAAAAATTAAAAGAATATTTAAAGGATATGTATTACATTTGTAAGAATTTATGACCTCAAGAATGGATTAATCTAATGCTGCTCTGGTAGGAAGTTATATACAAATCATTAAATGAGCTCAGGGTCATTAAATAAGTTCAGAATGCAGCAGCTTGGCTGCTCACTTGAGCTTGAAATTGTGACCACATCTGTCTATTCTCTCACCCCTGCACTGGATTCCAGTTAAATTCCATGTTGATTATAAAATACTCCTTCTGACTTGAGTCTCTTGATTGTTTGTCCCCACAGCATCTTGGAGAAGTTCTTATACCCTACAACCGGTAACGTACATATCAGTTTCCCACTTCAGAAGAAGCAACTCTGGGGGAGGAGCCTCCAACTCTGGAATGAACGTCCTGTTGCTGTTCTGGACACACTTTTAGTATTCTAATCATGCTGCTGTAGCCTGTTTTCATACTAACACTGTTCTGTACTGCTCTGATTACAGGTTCTGATTATTATTGTCTTTCTATTCTACGTTTACAGGTTGTACATCAGTCTATTCGTACTCTTAAATCCCTTTCTTAATTTTCTTTTTTCTTCTCTCTCCTCATGTGCTGAGCTGTTTGGTGCTGACGTGAGTCCATTCTGGGTCAGCCTTTTCCCACTGTAAACCCCCCCTATTTGGCTGCGCTCCTCCTAATCCCCCTCTCTCCCTCTCTCTATCCACTGATATGCTGTCCTGCTCTGCGTCTTCATATCGAGTTATTCTCGCCTCACTGCATAGCTGTGCACATGACTGTTTACCTACACACGTTTACATTGCCCTCACATTTTCACCATTTATGGATTGATGTCACATTTGGAGCAGCTCTTAAAATTCACTAGTGTTTCTTTTGTTGATTTTTATTCTTGGTCTGTCGTGTTGTGCTATCCGGTGTTGACCAGAGGAGGATGGGTTACCCTTTTGAGTCTTGGTTCGTCTCAGGGTTTTTCTCTTCAACTTGTGTACATATATATAGAGATTATTTATATATATTTTTTTAATTACCACAAATGTCTAAAACCCTGCTTTCACTTTGTCATTGTGTAGAGTTGTGTAGAACTCAGTCTATTGTAGAATAAGTCTAACAATCAATAATCAGTGTATTCTGTACAGTTCTCTTCAAATGACCTGAGTGGCACTGTCATTGTTAGGATTATAAGGTGCATGTGATCAGATGATATGACCATCTGAAGAGTCAATGGCAACGGCTGGTAAACAGTCATCCTGACTCCATCCTACGTTGACAACACAGCCTAAGGTGTGAGCCTAGCGCCGCCTTGACTGCCTGCGATGACGCTGATATGGCACACTTTGAAACTTTGAGCTCTGAAGGGCAAAGACTGTGACAGGAGAATTCCTGACTCAGCACCCTATGAACAACCACATTGGACTGATTGTACTGCTCGCTTCCCGCCATCTACAAGATCTGACCCAGGACACTTTGTTTCAGTTGTGGTGGAACAGAAATGGACTTGTAGGTTGGGAATGCACCCAGAACAGGATTGAACTCTGGACTATTTAGAACACTTTCTGAGTAAAATGGCTCAGAACATTGTGCACCCTTCACCTCCTTTCAGGCCCCCCTGGAATCTGGAATCTGGTTCCACACAAGGACAATGCACCACCTAATGTTTAGTTAGTCAATCATACCGATGTCTCTTGTGAGTTTCTGTGTTCAAAACAAAGTGTTTCAAGTGTTTCATTTCAACTGGCTGAGCTGTTCTCATGTTCAAGACTCTTACCAACACTACTTTAGGAAATGACCGCATGTGGTTGTCCTGTGTAGCTTTTACAGCCACAGTGCTTCAGGACTGAAATAAGGGGTGAGGACACCAGTCTTACGGGATGATAGAAATCCATGTTTGGCAAATGGAAAATGTTTATGGACTCTGTGTTGATCATATGGATTGCAGTGCTTGTGTTTGGTGGCTGCTGTATTATCCTGTGCATTCGAGGCCTTATTCTCTGAGTGGTAGATATCTGTTTCTTTAAAAATGTGTTTTGGCCACAATTCTGTCTCTACTGTAATGACCTTGATGAATTCTACCCGTGTCATTTGTACAGTAAGTCCTGTGGCAAAAGAGGTCTGAGCTTAGGGAAGGACATTTTTATTGTTTCCAATCCTTTGAGTATGTTTATGTAGTCAGGACTTTCCCTGTAAACCAAGACCTTGTTTTATCTAAGATGTTTTAAATTTGCTTGAAACCTTGTTGTTGTTGTTGTTGTTTCTCTTTTTTTTCTTTTTTCCAGCTTGCGTATTGGATCTCCTAACCCCTTGTTTTTTTTCCCCTCCTTTCTGTTTTCTCTCGCTCTCTTTCCCTACCATGTATTAAGATGCCCAGTTCCAGCTGTTTCATCCTTGTACCACCAGACCTGGCTCTCTACTACCCTACTGCCCACTGTCCTGATCTGGAGCCTCGTGTTGATTCATCCTCCCCTCACTGCATGACCATGCATACCTGTCTGAACTTCAACATTTCACTCACGTTTTCATCTTTTATGGCTTGACGGCACATTTCCATATTCTCTTAATTCAGTATTGATTTACTGTTTTTATTCCTTGGTTTTATTCTAGGTATATAAACCAGATCTCTGTAAAGCTGCTTTGTGACTACACTCGTTGTGAAAAGTGTTTCATAAATAAACTTGAATACATTTTTAAAGGCTTTTTTTTCCTTTTATCAATTTAGTTTTTGCCTGTTTCAAGATCACTCTCTTTTCCTATTATTTATTACTTGTTGACACTTTGAACATATAGCCGAGTGATTACGCCAACTGCTTGTACCTTCCTGCTTTAGAGAAACTGGGGCTGTCAAAGCTTGTATATCATATAAACTCTTCTATATTCTGAAAGCAGTGTGTGCAGTCTTTAACCCCTTATTTTCCACTTATAATATTAATAATAATACATTTAACATTTGCTGTTACTTTACTTTAAATCATTCTTTGTGTGTTATTATAGTAGTCTAGTGGTTCTAGATTTAGTCTCTTTGTATGCCAGGCTATGTAGAAGTCATAAAAAATATTAAACCCTAACTGTTAACTTATGCTTATAGAGGTGTCTGACAGAATACTCACAACATGAAGATCTTACTCGGTCTAAGGGCCAGAGCTTTTTTCACAGCATATTGATTATGAATTACTTCAGTTGACCATATATTAGTTAATTAATTCAGAGTGGGAGTGAAAGGGGAACACACGTTTACTTACACTGCTATGGCAAATTTATCTTCACCCCTTATCTCGTGTTTGTTATATCCTCTCTAATCTTCTCATCCTGAACTGAATTTAGAGCATCTATTAACCGATTTTGGAAAACCTTAAAGTAAGCTATGAAATACTTGGAAATCGACTCCAAGGTCAAAGGTGGGATGAGAAGAACCAGATCTCAAAACAAAAAATATGTGAAAAAACTGGATGTAGTTCAGTTCATGACAGTCATGAAAAGGGAGAATGTCTGTAAACAGAAGAATTGATAAATCTGTAGACTCCTCACTTGAATTTACGTGTATGTGTAAATGCACTGGAACTAAAGAAACAAACTGTAGCTGGTCTCTGTGGCCTAGACCTTTCAAAGGCTCATGGGAGGGTGCAGGCAGCTTGCCTCTCCAAGGTCAAGTGAGGTGAGGGTTCCGGACACCAGGAGATAAGCTGCATTTTAAAACTGCCGTTATATTTAATATATGCCGGAGTTGATAGTTTAGACACTACAGTCTATAAGACGTCTAAATTAAACAGCCCATAATGTTGAATATTAATGGTCTTCAAATGCTGCAATGGAGTTTCAGTTCATAGTTTCTAAAATCTAGATTTTTTTTTTTTTTTTTTGTCATTTATCATATTTCAGATCAAATTCTATATTTTTGTCTTTTTCCACATGTTGTCCACATCTGTCTTTTTCTGGTATTTTCCTTCATGTTAATGTTTTAATAATGTTTTAGGAAGTCAGTGTGTTTTAACTCCTTATCCTTTGATCTGGATCTGGATTCTTGTTGGGAATTGAGGACTGTTTACACTCATTATGGAACTTGTAAAGGTGAAGGTCACTTTAGGTCAGTCTGAAACCACGTTAAGGTCATTTCTCCAGGCCTCCTCATACTGTGGTTATTTGCACAACAAAACGGAGACAGTTCAGGGTAAAGAGACATAAGTAGACAATTCAGTCCAGTTTCACAGAGATTACACAGATTCAGGATGAAGAGCGACACAGCAGCGCCACCTACAGGTCAGATATCATATCTGCAGCAGCAGCTCCAGTCATAGACTGAGAAGAAGAAGCCAACGATCATTTCCTCACTTATTAACGAGGCTAATTGTCTCATCTTAAGGCATTTTAGCACATTTAAATATGTAAATATTACCATTGTTATTATTATTAATAAATAATGACAACCACAATAATCATTTCCTTTATGTATTACAGATGTGATGTTTTCATGATACAGTTGTTTTCAAAAATAATATAACAATAATAATAATAATAATAATAATAATAATAAATAATTGATTAGTTACTGTCATGCCTGGTCAGACATGGCAGTGAACACAAGGAAACACTTGCAGGAATGGACGATGTAAGACTTTAATGTAAACTGGGCAAAAGTAAACAGAAGCAACAAAGCAAAGCACAACCGGGGGTACAGCAATCAGAGGGCCTGACAGTTACACTTATTACACTGTATTTACACAATTCATTTATATCATTTATTTTACTAGTAATAATAACGGTTATGTTTACAGTTTTACATATTTGAATATATTTATATTGCCTTTATTGTTAATTAAGAATGAACAACAACAGTAATAATAATGATGTCCTTTATTCATTACTTGAAAGTCCTTGTACTGGTCCTTGGCGAATAAAGAATTCTGATGGAGCTGGTTAACAATGGTAACTAAGAGGCGGGGCAGGTCGACTGTGACATCACTAGGTTCCAGTACTTTTTTCAGTGTGGAGAGTGTGAGAGACAGACGTCACCTCATTAGTTAGACTGGAAATGGAGGAGAAGAATGAGAAAGATGTGAGTGGAGCTCAGAGCTCATAAACACAACACTACTGATCAACATGTGTAATTAAGATCATCGTTAAGCTAATTATAATATACAGTGTTTACCATCAGTACATTTATTCATCATTAACTAGAGAGTGATTGTAGTTCAGTAATGTTGCTGTAATATGTGTTTGTCGCTAAGGTGTTGCTATGTCATATAGTTAGTACATTAGCCCATTCAAAGTGTCTGGCTAATAGGTCTGTGTCCACAAACTTTTGTCCAATTGATGCTTGGTCCAGAAGCTCCTCCATGCACAGACAGGACTGGAGAGCAGTGGAGATAAAGGGCACCGCTCCCGTTCTCTCAGCTGTGTGTGGGAGAGCTGCCCATTGTGACATCATCTCTGAACATTCATTCCTATGGGGAGAAAATGCAGGATCATTTTAGGAGAACTGTCAGTGGATCAGTTCTACGATGGGAGGGTTTTGGTCACAGTCATTTCTTTGGATGCTCCTGTTGCACATATGCAAAAAAATACTAAAATAATAAAACTTATGAAGAACAATAGTGTGATGGTGACAATCACACTAATTAACATATTTATCATTTATTTACATAGTTAGAAATATATAGGTTATCATTTATAACTGCATTCCTAATTCCTAATTAAGTAATTAGTAAATGAGAGGAGGTTGTTAAACTGTGTGAACATAATGTGAAGGGAATGTTAAGAGTGAAGAGCTCAGCAGATGAGAAATGCATTAGACTGAGTTCAGTAGAACAGACTGGTGGAACCGTGTTAAGCAGAGTCCTGCTGTAGCTGTGATACTGAGCTCTGCTCTACACTTTGAGAAATGAGAGGAATCCTGCAGGAATAGTTACAATGCTGGTAGATTGTCTTTGCTTTGTAAATATAATAACATTGGAAGAACATCAGAGGAACATTAGAGAGATGTTCAGGCAGGTTGAAGACAAGGTTGAGTCCAACATGCCAGCAGTGCAGCTTTCTTCAACAGCTGGAGCACTTTCCAGAGTTCACATACTTTTCTAGCTACTGTAATCTCACACAGACTTCAGAATTCAAGTTCACTGAACTCATTTAATTGTGTAGCAGAAAACATTTTACTGTACTATAATATCTGTTGATTGAAGTTGACTTTACTTATTATTTCAATAATACAAACTCAGGCCAGTTAAAAAATTTAATTCTTATGTGGCAGCAAATCATGTTTTTAATCCTAAATATTTAACACACACACACACACACACACACACACACGCTATATAAAATAATCCAATAAATTAACCTCTGCACTATTGATTAAAGTATATTGTGGCAGATCCTCAATCATGTGGACTTTACAAAATTAAAAGTACATGAAGCCACACTGAACACTACATTAAGATTGTGATACTGCTTCCTGCATTGTGATACTGCATTCCTGCATTTTATTTAGAACAGGCAGGCATGACTACCTGCACATCAAGTAAATGAGGTAGAATAACTAAAATTATAATGCGAATAGTCTACCAGCAGTGGTAAAAATCCCAGTCCCAGGAAATTCTCTGACAGGGACCGCCAGCATTTATCACAGCTCGTGACTGAAAATCACTTTGCTTCCAGACAAGAATTGCTTCTTAAAGTCAACGCAGGCCCTTTAAAACCCACTTCTGGAAGAACACTCTGAAGGGACCTTTGCTCACTTGTGCTCAGCAATGGTGAGAATTTCCTGTTGACTGGGATTTAACCACTGCTGGTAGACTCATACGACCATCCGCTTTCATACACCTGCAAATTTTTCTTTATCTACTGCACAATAACAGATGTAAGAACTCATGCCTCATTACATCCCTCATTACACCCAAGGTAATTCATAGAGGAATAGCGTGTAATTTTAGCTGAAGTAGAAAACAGAACAGTGTTTTAAAAGACAAAGAAGCAGCTGGACATTCATCAGTAGCTGTGATAAAGAACATGAATGACTGCATCATTAAAATAAGTCAAATATTTAAATTTATCAAGCAGGTCCTCAGGAGAGTATTTGCATGCACCTCTCTTAAGAATAGTGGAAGACCTTTCAGTGCAGCAGTGTTTTGGAGGCGTCACAATTTCACAAAAAAAAACAAACAAAAAAACCCCACAAACACACACAAGAACACATTTCTACTACATTTCTAACATTACCTTAATATGCATGACGGCAGCCACTTGCTATCAAAGCCCAAAGAACTACTTGTTTACAGCAAGCAGGTACAGCATATTCTCTGCAAATGCTTGCCTTCTCACCCTGTACAGTTTAGGCAGTTTTGGTGCATACATGTCCAATAGACAATAAAACTGTCTCTTCAGCTTGACTGCTGCTATCCTTTCAAACTCAGTGCATATCTAAAGAGAGACACAAAAAAGGAGACCAGAAAGAGAGACACAATAAATCCTGTTAGTAAGAATGACTCCCGTATCACTCACCTCAACTCACACCAAGTAACAATACGATTTGAAATAACACCCCAGAATAAAGTGGCAACTGTGATAAAAGCAAAGCCAGGCCACCACTAGCTTATGTTATTTAGCTGGCTACTTGGCCCCTTGTGGCCACTACAGTAAAAATAATTCATATTAAATTAACAAAACACAACGTCATATTCACATCAAATAATTTATGACATTTCGATACTTACTTCTGTCTTGAGCCAAACAATCCAAACAACATCTCCGGTTCAAATTCAAACCAGGGCAAACAAAACCGTCCTTCCCTTGTTCTGATAAAACTTTGTATATTATTAGAATGCAAAATAAACAGCAATACATTAAAAAAAAACACTATATAAGAACAGTTATTTTTTGCAAACACAAATAAAGTAAAAGAAACTGTGTATGATATTAGAATGCAAAACTTTTAGAATAACAGCAAATAAAGTAAAAACATTGGATGTTATTAGAATGCAAAATAAACACAAATACAGTAAAACAGTGTAAAATATATGAATGCAAAATAAACACAAATACAGTAAAAAAGCCACTCTATTAGAATAACTTTAAAGACAAATACAGTAAAAACACTATATTATTAGAATGCATTAAAATGAGTGTACTATTAAACTGCAAAATAACAAAACACTGAAATAATGCTGTATTAGAACAATTAAAACCACTCTTTTTTGCTGAATGTATAATGCAGGCAGGACCAAGCGAAAGGAGTGATTGGGCCAGCCCAGTATCAATCGGGCCACAGATCTACTGGTTTTATTGGCTGGTCAGACAAATACATAAATAATAAAAAGTGTTGAGACTGTCGGCCCAAACGCGTCGGCTCACAGGGAAAACGCCTGGTATGCCAGATGGCCAGTCTGTCCCTGGACAAGTTGTACATTTGACTTTTTCTAACCAGGTACTTTTTACACTTTATATTTGTTGGACGAACAAATGAACATTTCATGACAATATTTTTCTAATCTGATGTTCAGGTAACAAAAGCTACACAGACCAGCAGAAACACTCATGTGCATGATCTATGTTCAGACAGCAGTCCTGTCAGAAACTGAGCAATGTTGAATGAGTTGGGAAACTGTAGAGGACTATTATAAAGGGCTCCTAAGAGTGAGGCCTTGTAAAATTCTGTAAAATTAATTTACCTTCACAATTAAAAAAGTAACTGATAAGTTCTGCTAGTGACTAAACCTTATTTTACTGAACAAGCTAGTATGTTTTAACCAACTGACCCCACTAATAACTTCTGAAAAACTGATAACTTTAGTAACTTTAACAGAAATTCTAACAGGAAAGAAAAATGAGATCTAGCTCAAACTGAGCCAACGTTCACTAAGTGCTTGTTCACTTGATGAACACTTCAATTGTGCAAACTCAAAAAGTCTGCTGTAATTTAAAGATTAGCCATTCTTGATTCAGCTATTACATTCTGGGTGGCCGTTAAAACAAAATACAATCAACTAATCAATCAACCAATCAACCTTTATTTCCACTCAGAAAATACAGTTTTTACAGTAGACGAGGATTGAAAGAGAAAAATCTATTTTATTTGATGTATTTTATCTAAAAGGAATGAAGGTAAATAAATAAATTAAAAACATTAAAAAGAAAGATAGATAATAAAAATATAATAAAAGATTAAGAATAAAAGTTATGATACAATTAATAAACCATTATTTAATTATTAAGGTATACAAATATTAATTATTAATAATTAATATTAAGATATTAAGTACTATAAAACTATATTTAAAAAGATTAATAAACAAAACTGACACAAATAAAACCAGAATATGGAGATAAAATATAAAATATGACAGTACAAGTCAACTTTTAAAAAATAACATTTAAAAATAAAGTAGATCAAAGCAACAACCAACAGAAACTTAAAGTATAAGAATGAAATAAAATAAATGAATAAAATACAAGAACTAAAATAAATAAACTAATTCATTATTTGTTAGAAATAAAATAATTTAGTATCCATAGCAACCACTTGTCTGCTTTTCTGGAGGAACTGTCTCTCCTCTAGATCTGAATCGGGTCTCTGGAGCTCGCCGCTTGCCGCTAACCCTTGTGTGAAATCCTGACTCCTGACCTGGAGCTTGGAGGAATCACTGTCTCCGTGTTCAGCTTGTTTTCCTCTTTCTGTCACTTTCTAGCGCTTATTTTTAATAGATCTGTTTAGTGATCTACTGCGTCATACGTTTACTAACTGCTGTTAGATCGTGTTTACAGTCCACAGGTTTATCAGAACTCTACAAAAAGCGGAGATGCAGTTTTACCTACAACAGCGTTTATTTCAGTGCCCAAATCAACTGCAGGCGGGAAGTTTCTACTTTATTAAGGCTGTTTCTGGACTTTTTGAGTGTGAGAAGTGTGGCATGTTTAGTCTAGACCCTTTTTCCTGCACTAGTGATGATGATAGTGTTTGTACTGAATGTGAGCTCGTAGCTCTGTGGAGGAGAAAGTGGAGCAGTTAGAGGTGGAGCATCATAGGCCGAAGCTAGCCCACCGGAACACCGTGCTCCCCCCAATTCGTGTGTCAGACAGGTTTGCCCCGCTCAGCGAAACACCCGCTGAGGAGCCTGTTCAGAGACCTCTGGTCAGAGGAGACTCTACTGCTCCACACGTGAAGAGAGCTCGTCCTTAAGGGGCTCCAGCAGTGACCGTTAGCTGTTTACTGGGAGCCAGAGCACCGGACATTAGCGGCAACCTTAAGCGGCAGCAAACAGGAGCTATTCGAGGATAGTTATTGTTGAAATGGCTCTTCAGTCACTTCGCGCATTCGTTGAATGTGTGGAGGAAATCAGTCAGAGTCGAAGTTCTTCTCAAAACACCAAGTTTATTCAAACAGAAGCTTTCTGGAGATGTCAAGTCACCGCGCAGTGAGATGAGATCCAAAGTCTGCAAATAACACCATCCATTATATACCGAGTTCTACATTCTGAGTTCCAAGTTCTACATTCCATGTTCCGAATTCCGAGTTCTGAATTCCGAGTTCTAAATTCTGAGTTCCGAGTTCTGAATTCCGAGTTCTAAATTCTGAGTTCCGAGTTCTACATTCTGAGTTCCGAGTTCTACATTCTGAGTTCCGAATTCCGAGTTCTGAATTCCGAGTTCAAAATTTTGAGTTCCGAGTTCTAAGTTCCGAGTTCGGAATTCCGAGTTCCAAGTTCCGAGTTCGGAATTCCGAGTTCCGAGTTTGGAATTCCGGGTTTCAAGTTCCGAGTTTGGAATTCCGGGTTCCAAGTTCCGAGTTCGGAATTCCGGGTTCCAAGTTCTGAGTTCGGAATTCAGGGTTCCAAGTTCAGAATTCCGGGTTCCAAATTCCAAGTTCCAAATTCCAAGTTCCGGGTTCCAAATACCGATTTCGGAATTCGGGGTTCCAAGTTCCGAGTTCGGAATTCCGGGTTCCGAGTTCGGAATTCCGGGTTTCAAGTTCCGAGTTCCAAATTCCAAATTCCGATATCCGAGTTCCAAATTCCAAGTTCCGGGTTCCAAGTTCAGAGTTCGGAATTCTGGGTTCCGAGTTCCGAATTCCAAATTCTAAGTTCCGGGTTCCAAATTCCGAGTTCCAAATTCCAGGTTCCAAGTTCCGAGTTCAGAATTCCGGGTTCCAAATTCCGAGTTCCAAATTCCGAGTTCCAAGTTCCGAGTTCGGAATTCCGGGTTCCAAGTTCTGAGTTGGGAATTCCGAGTTCAGAGTTCCGGGTTCCAAATTCCGGGTTCCAAGTTCTAAATTCAGAGTTCCAAATTCTAAGTTCCGAGTTCCGAGTTCTACATTCTGAGTTCTGAGTTCTACATTCTGAGTTCCGAATTCCGAGTTCTGAATTCCGAGTTCCGAATTCCGAGTTCTGAATTCCGAGTTCCGAGTTCTAAATTCTGAGTTCCGAGTTCCAAGTTCCGAGTTCGGAATTCCGAGTTCCAAGTTCCGAGTTCGGAATTCCGGGTTCCAAGTTCCGAGTTCGGAATTCCGAGTTCCAAGTTCCGAGTTCTAAATTCAGAGTTCCAAATTCCGAGTTCCAAATTCCGAGTTCTAAATTCTGTGTCCCAAATTCCGAGTTTTAAGTTCCAAGTTCCGAATTCCGAGTTCTAAATTTCGAGTTCCGAGTACTGAATTCCGAGTTCTAACTTCCGAATTCCGAGTTCCAAGTTCCAAGTTCCGAGTTCCAAGTTCAGAGTTCCAAATTCCAAGTTCCAAATTCTAAGTTCCGAGTTCTAAATTCAGAATTCTGAATCCCGTGTTCTAAGTTCAGAGTTCGGAATTCCGGGTTCTTAGTTCAGAGTTCCGAATACCGAGTTCTTAATTCCGGGTTCTGACTTCCGACCTCTAAATTCCGAGTTCCGAGTTCGGAATTCCGGGTTCTAAGTTCCGAGTTCTAAATTCTGTGTCCCAAATTCCGAGTTTTAAGTTCCAAGTTCCGAATTCCGAGTTCTAAATTTCGAGTTCCAAATTCTAAATTCCGAGTTCTAACTTCCAAATTCCGAGTTCCAAATTCCGAGTTCCGAATTCCGAGTTTTAACTTCCGAGTTCCGAATTCCGAGTTCTGAATTCCGACTTCTGAATTCCGAGTTCCGAATTCCGAGTTCTAAATTCCGAGTCCTTCATTCTGAGTTCCGAATTCCAAGTTCTAAATTCTGAAGTCCGGGTTCCAAATTCCGAGTTCCGAATTCCAAGTTCTACATTCCAAATTCCGAATTACGAGTTCTAAATTCTGAGTTCCGAGTTCTAAGTTCCGAGTTCTGAATTCCGAATTCTAAATTCTTAATTCCGGGTTCAAAGTTCCGAGTTCTAAGTTCCGAGTTCCCAGTTCTGAGTTCTAAATTCCGAGTTCCAAATTCCAAATTCCGAGTTCTAAATTCTGAATTCCGAGTTCCAAATTCTGAGTTCTAAATTCCGAGTTCCGAGTTCTGAATTCGGAGTTCTAAATTCTTAATTCCGGGTTCAAATTTCCGAGTTCTAAATTTCGAGTTGCAAATTCCGAGTTGCAAATTCCGAGTTCTAAATTCCGAGTTCCGAATTCCGAGTTCCAAATTCCAAATTCCGAGTTCTGAGTTAGGTGGCAGCTGGTCTGACACAGGTAGAGGGGACCTCAGTGGGAATCTTCCAGCAGGTTGGGCTGCGTGGCCATTTACTCGGAGAAGGTAAAAAGACAGAGTTAGTTCTGAGAGGATTTTATGGAGAGCAGAGAATGTTGAGCAGTATCAGAGTGTGTCTGATGACTGGAAAGTTCTGGGATAGACTCATCTTTGTGAGAGGCAGTTTTCCTTGGATCAGAAATGGCAGTCTTGGACATAGAATATGTTACCTGGGTCTGTTGAAAGGTTAGCGTTGGTCAAGAAACAGATGTCTTTCCTAACAGGGTGATGATCTCTGCAGCAAGAGTGAACATCAGTTAGAGTGCTCTGGAATGAGCACTCCTCTGTCCTCCAAAGAGGGGTTTTAAAGTTGTGTTCTCCCTTTTAATGACTGCTTTAATAACTTAATCTAGGACCCAGTGCCCTACAAAGGAGGAGGTGACCATGTCAGCGGGTTGGGGTGGATGTCTGGTTTAACTCATCTGAATCTAATGTGCTTTAGCATTAGTGCAGCATTGCAGTGGCGCAGGGTGTGGGTGGCACAGCTCCAGGGGCTCCAGGTTGTGGCTTTAACCCTGACTCTGGTCATTGTGAGAAGTTTGGTGTGTTCTTCCTGTGTCCAAGTGAGCTTCCTCCCACCTCCACATGGTAGGTGAATTGGCTGTGCTTACTTGCCCGTAGGTGTGTGTCTCTAGGTGCAGTAGCACCCTTTCCAGGGAGTGTTCTTGCCTTGTGATGATTCAGGAAAGGCTCCAGAGAAAAATAAGAAAATAAATCTGTGACCAATTGCCTGATTGGCGTTAATAGGTTAGTATGATGCTTACCTTGGTCTTTTAGGGTACATGGATTCCCGCACTCCAGCTGCCAGATTGCTGTGTTTAAGAGATACGTCACATTAATATAGCTTGCATTTACACTCCTATTTCAAACAGAGGTTCCTGTAATGAAAGGGTAAATCAGATCATGCAGTTTATCAGTGTTGCTCGGTTCACCGATTCTTATCTGGATCTTATCTTATCTTAGTATCTGGATACTTCTTCATTAAGAACGTGAACGAGCGCGTTTTAAAATAAGAGCGGTGTTTCCAACGAGGGCCACAGGGGGGCAGTGTGCGCGCGCAGCACTCCAGCTCTGCCTCGTCTCTCTGCAGTGCAGGCCTGCTCAGAAGAGAGCGGGTAGCATGGCTGCTGATACCAGCGGTTTAAACACCGTCCTCGACTTGAGGGAAAAGTTTACTCGCTTTTCATAAACAACCGACAGTCAGAGCAACCCCGAGAAACACCAAACCCGGTCTGCAGACTATGCTTTAAACCTGTACAGACCAAAGGAGCAACACCTCCAACTGAGCTCAGCCTCTTTCTGACTGACCTGCAGAGGTTAAAGAGGTCAGAGAAGGTCAGATCAGTGAAGAGTGATACAGCTCTAACAATCACACCAAGCTCCAGTCAGAGGAGGGGGAGTTTTTTCAGGAGGAGTTTAGGGCAGTGAGAGCTGTTGAAGTTAACTGGCTTTTCTTTATTGATAACTACCAATGTGGAGAACTGGTAGCGTTATGTTCACCTGAACCTCCATGCTGCTAAATATCAGGCGTTCACCAGTAGATCAGCAGCAGTTCTAAGCAGACCTGTCGCAGTAATTGCGTTACAAACTGATCGTATGATCAATGATTACCTCCATCATTTTGGAGGACATCGATAATGAAGCTTTGTTTATTTGCGTGTTTTTAAGACCTTTAACCAGGCAAGCTTTTCTGTTCTCCCCTCTACCACACACACACACACACACACACACACACACACACACACACACAGAGACCTTTCTGTTTATTAATAAAACTATTTTTGATCATCTATTATTCCATTACTTTTCCTAATGTTTTAGTTTTTGCTGTGGTATCGTTTCAGTATCGGTATTGAGATATTTAGGCAGGTATCGTATCTAAAGTCATAAGTTTGGTATCATGACAACACTACTGTTTATCATGTAAATAGAAAAATATAAATAAGTAAATTACCTCTTACTTCTTATACTGAGAGCAGAAACCTCTGATAAAAAATAAATCTTTCTATCTGTCTGTCTATCTGTCTGTCTATCTGTCTATCTATCTGTCAGTCTATCTCGCTGTCTGTCTGTAACCCTGTTAAAATTAGGAGCCTCTTTCTGAGCTCTTCTACAGAGGCTGTTCATTTGCCCCCCCCACCTTCTCTCCCCCTCTTCACTTCTTGCTCTCTTCAAGTGTGAGTGTGTGTTGTGTCCAGAGCTGATGCTGTGTTGCTATTTTTTGTGAGCAGTTATTGAAGTTAAAAGCTGATTAAGGGTCCAAAGGGGATATAAAATCCCCCATTCCTCGTTTTTTCAGTGTTCTTTAGTCCTGAGTTTGATAAACTCTCATCAGTTTCTGTTCAGTTGTGAAGAGAAACACCGGTGAGTTCAGACAGTGCTGTTTAAGGAGGGATTATGAGTTAGTAAGTGTAGATTTCCAAGTGATAAGATGTTGAAAGTGTTGATAAGGGAGTTAAAAGATTATTAAACAGCCGGAGTATAAATGTGGGAGACAGACCTCGGCTAGTTCGTTTCAGCTGCTAAGCTGTAGGCTAACAGGCAGAGGCTAGCGGGATTAGCATCTTGTTTAAGTGTAAATCTACGATGTTAAGTGTTAAATCCTGCTGTTTACGGACTCAGAGACATGCTGAGATGAATATGCTTGTCGTACAGTCTTGCTGAACTTAGTGCTGTATCGTACAGGTTGTTTTGTTGACGGGAAAAGCGAGCGAATTTGTCCAAGAAGGCGAGCCAACCCGAGACTACACTTCCCAGAGTACTGCGCGAGTGACGTCAGTAGCGGGAACACACACACACACACACACACACACACACAAAACCTTAGTCTATCCGGGTAGTGAAGATTTAAACACACTTTTCTGACACTTTGAGACGATATTACTCCAGAAAGGAACATTGATTATAACAAAAGGAAAAAACTGTTGGTTCACATTTCAGACTTAAAGGACTGTTATATTGTTGAAAGTTGAGTAAAATATCTCATGAATTCTTGACTCTGAAGTTTATTATTTTACTACCATTTAAGCTTTTGTTGAGGGTCTTATGTGTTTTGGGTTTTGTTGTTAAATCTGAACTTGTGCATTTTTCCAGTACTGTTAATTTTTTTATAGAGCCTCATTAACTACAGTTTCCTCTTATAACTCATTTATACCTCCTACTCCATTTTTATATGTTTTTTTCTTTCCTATTAGCCACTCACAACTATTCACACACACACATAAGAAGAAGGTCACATCATTTCTGTGAATAAATATATGATTGTATCTTTAACCCTGTACTCACTGGTCCATCGCATCTCTGTCCAAGCTCTCCTTAGAGTACCTAGTGAGATATCAACACTGGTCCAAACCCCTGAAGAATCCCAACCTATGGTTGATCTGTCCCTCAATAGAAATTCCTATTGTGGTGTAACGGCTGGTGTAGACACTGAGTAAGCTGACGTAGCTCCTGTGTTACATTTACGCGTGCTACGTATCTGTCTATCTACCTAACTAGACAGATTTGATCCATTTGAAGAAATTGTAGGACAGTCAGGACATCTCTCTTTGTTTTATTTCAGAAACAGGTTTCTGTAATGAAAGAGAAAAGCAGAAAGCATGCTGTTTATTGTTTAAATAGAAAAATGTAAAGAATTATTTGAATTAAATGACCCCTTGCCTCTTATACTAAGAGCAGAAAATTCAGAGGAATTCATCTATCCAACTATCTATATATTTATCTAGCTAGCTATGTGTCTATCCACCCGTCATTGTTTTTATCCAGTTGGTGAAATTGCAGCGCCCTCATTCCCCCAGAATCACCAGGTAGTTAACATGTCACATAGTCACAAGTCTCTACTGTGTATGGGCTGGTGATGAGTCAGCTACCAGTGACCGATACCAGATACCAGTACCAGATAATGTGCTGCATAAGGCTTGTCTGTCCTGGTTGTTCTTTAAACAGCCTAGCTGGTATCCTTTCCTTCAGCTCCCTCAGCTTGTCCCTCATCTTGAGAACATAGGACAGGATGTTTAGCTTTTCAGTCTTTCTCAGAGCAAATGCTTCCGGGTAGCATAGACCCAGATTACTAAAATATGGCAATTTCCTCCCCGGCCTCTTGGTAAAGGGCGTATTATATCCATGGCAATCCGTGAAAATGGCATGTCAATAACTGTCAGACTTATTAATGGCACCCTGTCTGATTTTTTCTCAGATGCTGTAAACTGACACTCTGGACAGACATTACTAAATTCAGCTATATCTAGCAGCTGACTTGGCCAGTAAAATCGACTTGCAAATCTGCTGTGTGTTTTAGCCTGACCCAATTGACCTGGCCACGGGTCAGAATGACCCAGCTTTAAAACTTCATCTCTAAGACATTTGGGAACCACTAATTGCTCAACACCATTTTTGACCTAGAGCTTGTTGTCTTTCAGAATGAGTTGACTTCCCTGAGCTTATTATCTTTCCTTAGCACAGTCTAAAAACAAGGGTTTGAGTGTTTCATCCTGCCTTTGCAACATTGCTATGTCACCAGGTAAGGCAAATGTTTCACTTATGGGTGTATCCAATTGTTCCACTATTTTTGTGCCTCTAATTTTTTCCTGTCCTTTTTGTTTTCTTGCATTTTGGTTTGACAGCATATGGTAATTCTTTTAAAACTCGACTGTTTTGTTTGCAGTTTAAATCTTTCTAGCCTACAACCTTGTTACAGCCATAACCTCTGCAGTTCTCTGCTCAGTGTTTAAAAGAATACCAGAATCGGGATATTTCTACCTAAAACGACAGCATGAGCAGATTTTTGCATTATGTCTACCTTTAGTATGTAGCTTTGGTTATTGAACTGTGAGTTTAGTTGTGGGGTGTACCTGTTCATCTGTTCTATGTATACACCTGACCCCAAGTTTACCTGTACTCTCAAACTAGGATTCTGGAAGACACTGTGGTGTTATCATGATGTGACTAGCTCCAGTGTCAATAAGGGCTTTAAATGTTTTGTGTCCTATTTTTACAGGTATGGTTATCTCACTACTGTCCTGTTCCTGAAAGCTTTTTTCGGGTCTTGGAACATATCAAAGAGGATTTGTCCTGGTAACAAGCTTAGAACAATCTTAAATCTTTTGGCCAACCTGATTTTAGCTAGCTGTGTTTAAACAGTTTGGCGATTATCTGTTTCCTGACTATCTTTGCTTCTTTTGCTAGTACTCCAGCGCCCCTGTGTGGTGATAAATTCACTAGCGGCTTAGGACCACAACTGACCCTGCCCCCAGACTTACTTGTCTGCGCATATTGGTACACTCTGAGGCTGGAATCACAGAGCAGGAACTCCTTCTCAGCTTGCCTTGCTGCCACGAAAGCTTCAGCTGCTTCCACTGCTTGTGTTATGGACGCCGGGCTGCATACAGTTATCCAACATCTGAGGTCTGGACTTACAGTTCTAAGGTACTGTTTGAAAATGATGGTGTTCCCGATGTCCTCTTTCTTTTTTTTCTCTAGGAGTCGTCCACTTTTCAGACAGTGATTTCAGTCTGTTATACAGTTCACGATAGTTATCCATGGCAACATACGCAGCCCTAGCTTTTCCCTCTAGCAGCGGGACTACATGTATTACCGAATTATCGCTTTTAGGCCATATTGCTACTTATGTTGGTAAAATTGAAGGACAGTCAGGGTGTTTCCCTTTATTCCATTTCAGACACAGGTTCCTGTAATGAAAAAAAGAATACCTCTTATACTGAGAGCGGAAAACTCGAAGGAATCTAGCTAGCTAGCTATCTTTCTATTTATCTAGGTAGCTAGCTATGTGTCTGTTAACCGGTCAATGTTTTTATCCAGTTGCAGAAATTGTAAGATTAAATTAAAGATTAATTAAATTACCCTTTACCTCTTTTACTGAGGGCACAAAACTCTGAGAAATTCATTTATCTAACTATTTATCTGTCTATTTATCTAGCTACCTAGCTTTGTGTCAATTAACCCGTAATTTTTTTTATCCATTTGGAGAATTTTTAGGACAGTCAGGGTGTTTGTCTTTGTTTCATTTCAAACACAGGTTTCTGTAATATAAAAAAATAAATCAGATAATGCTGTTTATCATGCAAATGTAAAAATATAAAGAATTAATATAATTAAATGACCCCTTACCACTTATACTGAGAGCACAAAATTCTGAGAAATTCATCTATCTAACTATTTATTTGTCAATTTATCTAGATAGCTAGCTACGTGTCTTTTAACCTGCCAATTTTTGTATCCAGTTGGTAAAATTGTAGGACAGTTAGGGTGTTTTTCTTTGTTTCATTTCAAACACAGGTTCCTGTAATGAAAAAAAAGAAATCAGTTAATGCTGTTTATCTTGTAAATTGAAAAATATTAAGAATTATTTTAAGTGAATTACCCCTCACCTCTTATACTGAGAGCACAGAATTCGGAGAATTTCATCTATCTAACTATTTATCTGTCTAATTTTCTAGCTTCCTAGCTATGTCTCAATTAACCCGTCATTGTTTTAATCCAGTTGATGAAATGGTAGGACAGTCAGGGTGTTTGTCTTTGTTTCATTTCAAGGACAGGTTCCTGTAATGAAAAATAGAAATCGTTTAATGCTGTTTATTATGTAAATAGAAAATTATATATTAAATTCATCTATCTAACTATTTATTTGTCTGTTTATCTAGCTAGCTAGCTATGTGTCTTTTAACCCTCTCAATTTTTTTTACAGTTGGTAAAATTGTAGGACAGTTAGGGTGTTTGTCCTTGTTTCATTTCAAACACAGGTTCCTGTAATAAAAAAGAGGGAATTACTTAATGCTGTTTATTATGTAAATAGAAAAATATTGAGAATGTATTTAATTTAATTAGCACTTACCTTTTATACAGAATGCAGAAAACTCAGAGAAATTCATCTATCTGACTATCTGTCAATTTATCTAGCTAGCTAGCTATGTGTCAATTAACCCGTCATTGTTTTTATCTAGTTGGTGAAATTATTGGACAGTCAGGGTGTTTGTCTTTGTTTCATTTCAAGCACAGGTTCCTGTAATGATAAAAAGAAATCAGTTAATGCTGTTTATCATGTAAATAGAAAAATATTAAGAATTATTTTAAGTGAAATTATTTTAATTAAATTACCCCTTACCTCTTATACTGAGAGCAGAAAACTCAGAGAAATTCATCTATCTAACTATTTATCTGTCAATTTATCTAGCTAGCTAGTTATGTGTCTATAAACCCATCATTTTTTTTATTTATCCATTTGGAGAATTTGTAGGACAGTCAGGTTGTTTGTCTTTGTTTCATTTCAAACACGTTCCTGTAATGGAAAAAGAAATCAGTTAATGCTGTTTATCATGTAAATAGAAAAATATTAAGAATTATTTTATTTAAATTACCTCTTATCTCTTATACTGAGAGCACAAAACTCAGAGAAATGTATCTATCTAACTATTTATCTGTCTATTTATCTAGGTAACTATGTGTCAATTAACCCGTCATTGTTTTTATCTAGTTGGTGAAATTATTGGACAGTCAGGTTGTTGGTCTTTGTTTCATTTCAAGCACAGGTTCCTGTAATGAAAAAAAAAGAAATCAGTTAATGCTGTATATCATGTAAATAGAAAAATATTAAGAATTATTTTAAGTGAATTTCCCCTTCACCTCTTATACTGAGAGCACAGAATTCGGAGAAATTCAACTAATCTAATTATTCTAACTATTTATCTGTCAATTTATCTAGCTAGCTAGTTATGTGTCTATAAACCCATCATTTTTTTTATTTATCCATTTGGAGAATTTGTAGGACAGTCAGGTTGTTTGTCTTTGTTTCATTTCAAACACGTTCCTGTAATGGAAAAAAAATCAGATAATGCTGTTTATCATGTAAATACAAAAATATTGAGAATTTATTTAATTTAATTAGCCCTTACCTTTTATACTGAGAGCAGAAAACTCAGAGAAATGTATCTATCTTACTGTTTATCTGTCTATTTGTCTAGCTAGCTAGCTATGTGTCTTTTAACCCTCTCATTTTTTTATCCAGTTGGTAAAATTGTAGGACAGTTAGGGTGTTTGTCTTTGTTTCATTTCAACCCCAGGTTCCTGTAATGAAATAAATAAATCAGATAATGCTGTTTATCATGTAAATAGAAAAATATTGAGGATTATTTAAATTGAATTACCCCTTACCTCTTATTCTGAGAGCACAAAATTCGGAGAAATTCATCTATCTAACTATTTATCTGTCTATTTATCTAGATAGCTAGCCATTTTTCTATTAACCCTTCATTTTTTCTATCCAGTTGGAGAAATTGTAGGACCTGATGTTTGTTTTTGTTTCATTTCAAACACAGGTTCTTGTATTAAAAAAGAGGGAATCAGTTAATGCTGTTTATCATGTAAATAGAAAAATATAAAGAATTATTTTAATTAAATGTCAACCTACCTCTTATACTGAACAGAAAACTCTGAGCAATTCACCTGTCTCTTTATCTGTCTGTTTATCTATCTTGCTATGTGTCTGTTAACCCGTCATTTTGTTTATCCATTTGGAGAATTTTTAAGACAGTTAGATAAATGACTGTATTGAATGAATTGTAGAACAGTCAGGATGTTTCTCTTTTTTTATTTCAAGTATCTTTAGCTGTCAGCTGTCTCTCTCTCTCTCTCTCTCTTTTATCTATCTATGTAAATTTTAGTCTGTATGTTTGTCTATTTCTTCTGTCTGTCTTTTGTCTATCTTTATTTTCTTTGTAACTGTTTCTTACTTATCAATTTTTCTAACTTTCTAATCATACATAGATCAATAGATTAAATTTTTCACCACTAGCAAACTTTAATAACTGAGTCTGTCCACCATCCCAAGAACATCATCAGCTTCTCAACATTACAACTTTAACCCAGTTAAAATTAAAACACACATCAGCAGCAGACTTTAAAAACCCAGTCAGTTTAGCAACCTCAAGGCTAAAGCACACTGCCACGGCGGGCAGGAATAATGAAAAGACTGTTTGTCCTACATTTGCTGTCCTGATGTGTGGAGAGGGTGCTGGTTACATGTCTGCAGCTGGAGGATCAGAGGAGCGACTGGGAGTTTAATGGAATGATTGATAATAGAACATTATTACATCATAAAGACACAGTTCTAAAGTTCCAGCAGCAGCTGTTTCTCTGACTTTTGAAAGATGCATTTGTGAACTGGTGCTCACCTGAGTTTACTCATGTATACACACCTGCACCAACACCTGAACACATTAAAATCACTCCTGTCATCAACAGGGTTCTTTCAGTAATCCAAAATCTGTCTTCAAATATGGGCCTAATAGTAATTTACTGTTACTATATATTACATTTCATGATTTTATATGTTATGCCAATATATCTATCTATATATCTATCTGCCTGTATATATCTATCTTTATTGTTTTTAATTGATCAGTGAAATAATCAGCCTGGTCTCATGGGATATACGTACCTCTGACCACTTTTTAGGTTAAGGATATAGGGGAACTGGGTCCTTTCTACTGATTAAGGGTGATTTATCTAGCTAGTAGGTAACAGCTAGCTAGGTGGCTAGGCTAATGCAGCCTCTAACATAGCATCAGGTACATAGCGAGCTGTAGTTGTGGCCATTCTCATATAGTTTGGTGGTTAAATCAGAGGTTCTTCTAACATATCTTTTACCAAAAGCTTATATGAAGATAAGGGAACGGGAGATACTGTCTGCTCATTCATTAGCGTAGAGTGAGGTGTCAGCTGAGCTCGTACATTAGCTAGCTAGCGCTAGGTGGCTAATGAGGAGCGCTTGCTAGATAAAGCAGCTGGTGTTTTTCTGTGGTTGTCACGATGTGCTGGCTAGAGATCTCGTATGCTGTACTAACTGATTTCATACTGGATCTAATTGTGTGTAATTATGATCTTTCTCTTTTTTTTTTTTTACAGCTTTGAACATCTATTCATCATTGATTCTCATTATCTTTCTCTGCCCCTTGCAGGGACCAGGTCGACACGTGGACAGGTGAGTTAATGCTAGAGTTTATATTAGCTGGTTTTCTGGTTAGTTTTTATACTCCCTCAGTTAACAAATGTAAGCACAGTACAGAAACACACCATGTGACCTTAGAATTACAGGATTTTACATGATGGGTTTTGTAAAAATGGACTAATTTGATTATTTGAGGTTAATCATCTGAATGTTAGAACTATCTGAGCTGGTTTCCCAGACTTGTGTTAAACCTAGTCCTTGACTAAAAGAGAACTTCAGTAAAGATCACCACTGGAAAAAAGCTAGTTAGTGTCTGGGATTATGATCAATCCATGTCTGGGTAATCAGCCCTTTCTGATCTGAATCATCATGTGTGAAATAATGTGTAATGTGTTGAAATTATTGCACCACTGATTTATTGCACATATTTCAATGAATTGCATTACCGTTATTATTGCACATATGAAAAGTATAATTTGAGTATTTTTCTGATGAACCACAGTGTCACACATTGAGGGAGGAGTTTGATGGTCACAGGTAGGAATGACCTGTGGTGCTCTGTGGTGCATTTTGATGATGAGTCTTGCACTGAATGTGCTCCTGTGGGTTGGAGCCATTATCCGTAATGGCATGCAGCTTATACAGCATCCTCCCCTCTGACACTGCCTCAGTGAGTCCACCTCCACACCCACATCATCACTGGCCTTTTGGATCAGTTTGTTCAGTCTGTTGGTGTCTGCCACTCTCAGCCTGTCCCAGCATGCACTTGCCACCACAGACTCATAGAAGATCCTGAGCATAGTCTGGCAGTTATTGAAGGACCTTAGAAAATAGAGACTCCTTCCTGTAGAGGGCGTCAGTGTTCTTAGCCCAGTCTAGTGAGTTGTCAATTTAAACTCATAGATATTTGTAGTTCTCCACAGTGTCCACATTGACCCCCTTGATGGACACAGGGGTCGTCACCAGTGCCTTGTCCCTCCTTAACAGGTCATTTTGTAAAATACATTTTCATGAGTCGCTGAACATTAACAAAAATGGTTCAGCTTCCCATCCTCTATGAGGAAACATCATGTTGATTTGCATGTTCTGTGTATGTATGAAAATGTTTTTAAAAAAATAATTCCAGAAAATGCAAGAACATCTGAAGCTTCAGCTAGTGAACAATGCTTTGCAGATGTAAATGCACACCAAGTTATTGGTATGTATTTTTCACACCTAAAATGTTGTTCACAACAATTAGGAAGAGTGAAGCTGTTGAAAAGCCACCTGTCCTTATTTGTGCAGGTCTGTAATTAGCATGCCACTGTTATTCAGTATTTTCCTAATTCCAGAATGGGAACATTTGTGGCAATTTGTGTATCTTCCAAATATATCTTCCAAAAAGCTTTCCTTGAATGAACATATTGTCATCATGAAAAAGAAAAATTCTGTAGCATTGACCACTTCTCTTGCCCAGTTTGCACCCTAGATACAGTTGCTGTGTCTGTCGATGGAAACCGAACACTACATCATTTTAGCAAAACAAAGAGTTATGTTATTATTGATAACTGTAAACTGTCAGAATCTCTACGGAGTATCTCTATTATCTTTAATGTTTTCTTTAGAGGAACAGACATTTTTTGATGGCATTTTTTTGGCTAGTGATAAAGATATAGCAACATTTGTTGAGTGCATTCGTAAGAAGGCCAAGCCAGTAAGATATTTGTCAAAACACTTTAGACTGTACATAGTGAAGCAGGATTTACTTTTTGTATATATTTGATAATGACATTGTGTTACAGGTACATGGAAAATGAATCTGTGGGACATCAACATGGGCTGCAGCCAGAGAGACCTCTAAAAAGACAAACATCATATGTGATGAAGAGGTCCTGGAGGTGGCAGTTTGCTTAAAGGTCTGAACATGTATTGGGGAGATATTTGCCAATCCTCCATTTTTGCAAGAAGAACTGGCCACAAAAACAAATGGAAAGTTCTTCTGCACTGATATAATGTGTGGATATTGGCCCTATCTGCAGAAAACCTGACTTAGACTTTTCTGCATGCAAAGGGGCGTTCTACAAAATGTGAGGTAATTGTGTATTGTCTAGCACACAGTTAAGTATTTTACCATATTGGTGGTGTTTTTAAACTTCAAATTTGTATTCTTGACATCTGATATAAATGCTGTAGGTGCAGCGGGGTGCCAAAAACCAAACAGGGGCAGGCACTACCATATTTAACAGCTTTTTGTCACGAATGGCTCTAACTACAAAATACATGAGTAAGGCTGGGAAGTGAACCTTTACTTACAGTGCTCATGTATTGTGCTTTTTTACCCTACTTTTCATTGATCATATTTGTTGACTAAGCCCTGGTGAAACAGTACATTTATCAGTTCCTTCATAATTACAGCTCGAGTGGATATGATCACATTGCATGTCAGGAGGAGGATCATCTTGCTGTTTTTTACAAGTATATCTTAACACCTGCCCTTTTAACTGATAGAGTGACCATGGCAAACAAACTTCAAAATTATTTGTATAATTGCTTTCTCATTGCATAAGTGATGTGACTTTCTCTATCAAAATGTTGGAATACTTATTAGTCACCATAAAACGAAAAAAGAGCAAACTATAGATATATTCTCAGATTTTCTTGGCAAAACATTTATGGGCGTCGTCTTTTAATTTTACATCCCACGTTGTTTAGTCATTTACTGTTTTATCTTTATCTCAATATGTTAGATTTACTTTTAATGTCAACCACCTTAACCTGACAAATATTCTTTACAGCTCCACATGACCCCAGATCAGATGATCCAGTGGGGTTGCAACATGTGATTGAAGGCCTATTCTTGGGCATGCAACAGAAAAGGGGGGATCTATATTGAGTAACTGGTAAGTAGCCATGTTCAGGTTGCCTCCCAGACATCATGAACTTGTGGAATTAATTTTTAAATGTGAAATCTGTGACAATAACATTAAGTTGTAGGTAATTTAGGTAATTCAAATACAGTTCAAATACATTTTTACATGGAGCAAAGTGCCCCTTCCACATCGTACACTTAAACCCTTACATAATCTTTATACTGTGTTTATACTCTAGTGAGCATGTTCATGTCAGGTCCGCGTCGCCGTACCCATCCCGAGGGCGGTCCCGAGCCGCAGACCACAGGCTTCATGTTCAAGGACTTTTACGTTGACACCCGATTCCTGTTATCATGTTCTGATTTGGGTCACCTGAGAGCTGGGGTACAAAAGGGGAGCAAACGCTAAGGTCTGGGCCGAGAATTACTCTTGCGACGCCAAGCATTATGTTGGCCTCACGTTCATGAGACTTCTAGGAGAGTCTACGGGTTTCGGTAGTGTATGCTCTATCGGAGCTGTTTCACGTTCAGAGGGAGTTCGCTGTCTGGTTCACTGGTTGGTCGCCAGTGAGATTCGGCGTCCGGTTCCTTTGCACTCTAGTCACGTAAGTTTATCAGCGCCTGACGAGCGCGGTTTGGGTTCCTGTATTTGGCTTCCTCCCTCCGTTAGGGTGGCCCAGCCTCGCTTTGCTCCCTGGCTGCCTACCAGCCTCAGGTGGCCTTCAGGTTTTGCCCGCATTAGTTTGTCACGTTTGTCTTGTTTATCCCTCTGTTATTGTTGCACTCTTGTGTTTTCCCCTTGTTAATTTGAATAAAACGTTATCATGCATCGCACCGTCCCTGCGAGTGTTCACCCGTCCATGTCTAGCTTAGCCAGCATGACAGTTCAATAAAAGAACCCCATTGTTTCTGCACGTTTTCCATTTGATCAGTTCCACTGACCATATAGGTCTTGTTGTACAGTTACATACTGTAATCCATCTTTTTCCCTGTGTACTTTGCCAGCACACCTTTACCTTTTTCTTTAGTATTCAGGACCTCCACAAGACTATCATTTCCAGATGTTGTAGTGAAGAAACTAGCATGAGCAAGTCCGATTTGTAATGTAAGCCAAGAGTGATAGTTGGTCACAGGAGGCTGTTGGCTGGATATTTGTGATTGGTGGACTATTTTCAGTGACACTGAGCTGTTTAAAAACTCCAGCAGCACTGCTGTGTGTCTGACTCACTCGCACTGGTGCAACACACACTAACACACCACCACCCTGTCAGTGTTACTGCAGTGCTGAGAATAATCCGCCACCCAGATAGTACCAGTTTATTGCACTGGTGTGACTGAATCAGACACAGAAGTGCTGTTGGAGTTTTCACTGTTCACTCTATAGAAAAACCGAGCTTGTCATTCTGCTTTGGAGACGTTTGCTTGTAATTGTACACACCTACCAACTTGGTAGGAGTGTCTAATCGAGTAGACAGTGAGTGGACACAACGTTTAAAAACTCTAGCAGCACTGCTGTTTCTGATGTATGCTTCGATTACTTTTGTATTCGCTGACGTTATGACTTGGGATTCTGGTACGTTAATTTTGACATGAACCATTTTCGTGACTCTTCATTTAAACTCATTAAACTCAGACTTTCAAAGGAAAGAGGTCTATGTGCTTTTCATTTGTTTCAGACCATAGAAATGTGCAGATTCTGACCATGAAGACCATTAGACATTTTTACCCCCTTTTTTGCCCACTTGCACTAAACTGTGCTTTCAACCTCACAGAGTGACCATGTTCCAGAGTCAGGAGGAAGTGACTGAACGCCTGACTCCTCTGATTAACTGTCACAGTGCTTCTGCTTTTCTTCCTCCACAATGTAAAACCAGTCACGCATTGCCTTTGTTGTCAGGACAGAAAGCTGCAGCCTTAACATCAGATGTCAAATTATTAACACTCACACTGCAGGAGAACTGGAAATAATGTGTGGACTGAGAGAGAGAAGCAGGAGCTCTGATGCTGTGTGCATCGCCTTTCAGTTCAGTTACACTCCCCTGCCAACCAATTCAGTTCAGCTGGTGATATCCATGCATTGAGTTGATGACGACAAGTAAGTGCCAGCTAGTTGGCTGTTCAAGTTTGTTCCTTGTGAGAATTAACTCCATGTTAAAGAATAAAGAGAGAAAGTCGTTCGAGCTGCAGTAAAGTTCTTGTTCTGTGTGGAAAATGGCTTCCGCCTGAGGACGTAGTAGTGCAGTTCTCATGTTCGCCAAACATATAGGGAAGCTCTATATGTAACCATGTGCATATTCTCTAGAACGTAATGTCCCTTAAATACTATTCCTGCTAGAACTGAATGTTAATACTTATTATTTATTAAGTGATCATTTCTTATCTGATTCAGCAGTTTAGAATATTTGTTTGAATATGAATTGATGTTTTTTTTTTATTATTATTATTTGTTATTTCAGACTGTGAGCAATGCTGAATGTCAAGTTGTACTGTGAAGTACTACTGGATTACAATACAGTTTAATTAGAAGAAATTATGTTCCCTCGTCTTTAGTCCTGTGTCCTTACCGATGCACCATCCTGTTTACTGTGAAACCCAATACGAGCTAGCCATACCTATATCCTCTGAAACACTTAGACATGAAGAAGAACGTTTTTGACAAGGTGATGCAGCTGGAGAGACTTATCGAGGAAGAGGCTCTACTGGTGGAAGAAATGAGACAACAGTGGAACCATCTTACAAGAACCTGCAGGGCTTTGAGGGACCAGGCTGGTGTACTAGCAGATGGCCTGGCCACATAGAGTGAGAACCTAAGTGAAATGAAAATACCCCCAAAAAAGCAGATCAGAATCATTTTCAGTTAGAATTAGTTTCAAACAAATGTAGGTGATTAAAATCATACAGTGATTATAAATCCAGCATGAAGATGAAATTCCAGACTCTTATGAAAGAACCATGAAACTACAGGGGCCGATTTCCTGCACAGGGATTAAGTTTAGTCTTGGACTATATTTGGGTGTTCATCTGTGGGACAAGTTGGAATGGGAAGTGAACATGGACAAGCTGTACAAGAAGGGCCAAAGCCAGCGCTACTTTTTGAAGGCTGAAGTTCTTTGGTGTGACAACCTAGCTGCTATGAACTTTCTACAAATCTGTGGTGCCAAGTATCATTTTTCTAATGGACACAGTGGAGATGGTGCTGGAGAGGGTAATGGGATGTTGGCAAAGGTGTCCGTGATCATGAAGAACCCAGTCCACAAAACACTACAGGGACAGAGAGCACACAATGGGCAGCAGACCTCGCTGCAGGAAAAACACTTTGACAGGTCATTTCTTTCTACAGCCATCAGATTGTACAAATCTACACTCCAATCCATCAAATTAATCTGTTACTCAGCATCATTGTACATCTGTATATCACCTGCACTGCATTCCCATCACTGCCTGTTCTGCTCTAGTCATCTTTTGCACAATACTGTGTGTTACAGCAGTTCTGCATTAAGTACTATGCAGTAATACTGCAACTGTAAACGACCTCATCCGTGGATTACTGTTACTATCACACAGTAAGATTAACTGTGACAGTAACTGTGGCTAGGACAGTGGCAATAACTGTAACTTCAATACCTATATATGAGGGTTAGGGTCCTCTATAACAGAAATATGCTACAAAGCCATTCAGGGAAACTGAATATCTCTGTACCAGTCCTTGGTTTGGTAACATCAGACAAAGCTGTAGAACACTAGAATAACCAGCTGTACTGAGTACTCCTCCTCTTCCCTGCCCGCTTCTCCAACTAAAGTATAAAACATAGCCAAAGTCAAAGCATATAGTTGTGCAGTTGTGAGGACAACCCACTTGGAGGCTAGTAGACCCGACTTTTTTACTCAAACTCAATCCCCTTACACCACTTCACACTAAACCTGCACAGTTCAACAACATTAGAGACTGAGTGCATGTGCGCATAATGGAGATATCTGTCAGGGAGTCCAGCAATGTGTGGGTATCTCATGTAAAATGCATTTTGCAGCATGTAATGTCTGGATAAATGAGTGTAATTAGTTCTATTAAAACATTAACAGCCCCCATCATCTAGCTCGCCTCTTCTGTTTTACATTTATTATAGTCCTATTTTATTCGATTTATTACAATGGTCAGTGGCTTGTCTAAGCTAGACATAGGTTTTAATTTAAACTAATAAGATTATTTTGAATCTCTTCTGTCACATACGTGTTATTTGTATAAAAATGACTGACATGAGCACTACGAAGGACTTTCAATTCATGGATGCAAACGTATGGATGCAGTTACTGCACAGAACCTGGCCCCAGTTTGAACATAAGACAGCTCTCACTTGAACTAAATTTGTCCTCATTTCTGTGTAATAGAAGGGCAGGATGTCATGCTTTGTATGTTTTTTACAGATACTGATATGACCCCTACCGAGTGAAGCATTTCAGTGGTATTTATTTCATGGCATTATTTCCATTATTACATTCATGTCATGACATTTTCTATCTCTGTATTCTCTCCATCGTCTCGTGCCAGGTTTATTAGCATTACAATGGTTGTGAGCAGCCAGGCCTTCCATGTCTGCAGAAAAAGGCATATGCCTTGAGCTTAGGACCAGTCCCCCCCCTGCCCATTGTTATGGAGAGAATTGCAGAGAAGTGAAATTACACCTTATCCTCAAAATGGAGTTATGTAATAACTGAAAGTTTGGGAGAAGCACCACGCTCAAAATCTTCCCCTCCATTACTTCGCGCTATAAAACGCTCCTCTCCCTTTTCGTTCTTGTGACGAAACTTGCATCCCACCACCACCCCTGCTCCTCCTGATCCAATTTTACTCAACCTCTACCTGGCAAGGGGGGGTCTGGCTTTCCATCTGCTCGAAGCCCCCCAGAACTCCAGCCCAAATTTCTCGAGTTGCCTCCTTGCCTCAGCTAGCTTGGTCCGCACTCGCAAACTGATTTATACTTAAATCATCATAGCAGCCACATACATTAATGTATAAATGTCAACAGGTACAGCGGCTGAGATGAATGAGCAGAAAGACTCATGAATGGATGAGTGGGAACACTGACTGACAGTTCAGTTGCCAGCAGGCCTGGTAAAAGCAGATGAACTAAAAAATATAATAGTACCAGCAGGAATGACCTCCTGTATCACTCCTTTACACGCCAGAGATGAAGATGTCTGTTTCATCTAAACGGATTCCTTCTCTCTATATAGGAGTGCACTTTTCTAGAGGCTGAATATTAAAGACATTGTATTAGACTCTTGAGTACAGAAAACGTGAACTCCATAGAGAGGGAGAGTGTCCTTTTTTTCACATTACTTTATGAATTGGTAGGTAAACAAAGTCCACTGAAATAAATTTCTAATTTCTATTGGATAGAAATGAGAAATAGGTGCTGGGCATTTCTCACCACCTATTGCAGGGCCTCCATCTGCCACACACCAACAGCATCAAGGGAATACTTACATAATTTAGTGTAATATTAGATACACACTGATGCACCTCCCCTTGACCCTGTACACCTCTGAGAGCAGCACTGAATTTAAGAGTCTTCTGTAGGTCTGCTGGTGGAAATGAAAGTGGTGTGCTTACACTTTTGTTGAGCATCTCCTGAAGATCACCTAGGAGTCCTTTAGAGGAAAACTCCAAGCACTGTTTCAGCTGAAGCGGTGACAATGTACACCATCACAGGATGGATGGCATTAACCTCAAAATACACATAAGCTTCATTATGATGTTGCAAAAAAGTGTAGTGATGAAGGCAGTAGTGGAGAGTAAAGAACCTAGAACAGTCCTAAATATCTTATAATAGACTATAAAAGACACAACTATTCATATGAAGTTGGTTCATCACATCACATTTGATGGCTCTGCTGTTTATCCCCATTATATTATTCCACTTACCCCCAAGAATCTTCCAAGAGCTTTTTAATAGTCATTCCCTCAGCTAGTTCTCCATGCTGCCAATGCAAAGGCTTTCATAAGGTCCTTCACGATCATCAAATCAGGTTTTTCAGGCAACACCTTATTGTGGGCCTCAGACATAGTATCCTCTCCAACAACACATGATTCCCTCTTCAAAGACACAAAATATCAGTCCCAACGATAAAAAGAGAATTACTCAAATCTCTCCACCAATATTACACCAACTACACTTCTGTGATCAACCATAATAAAATCGTTCTTAAACAAACTTACATAACTGTTCTCCTCAACATCCCTCAGGAAAGAGCTCTTCACCATTAAAGCTTTGGTAACTTGGACATACTCTGCATTGGTGGGATAGCTGCACATCAAGAGCAACAAAATGAATCAAATGTATCCAGTAATTCTGTTCATCTAATGGGGGGCATTTCACAAAGCAGGATTCCTCCGATTAGCGAGAAAATTTAAGCCCAGAGTCAGGCCTATCCAATACGTAAAGAGCTGAGGCACATTTTGTAAGGAGGTTCAGTTCCTAATCAACATCTGGCTCTAGGAAGTGGCCACTGCATCATCTGAAAATGCCATCCACTGCCACGTACCATATTACGAATGGCACCTGCCAATGAAAGACAGATGCGCTACGTTAAAAAAGGCACTTTAGCAGAGTTGCTTACTTTTTTTTTAGTTTTTACTTTTGGGGTTCTATTGAGCTGTTCTCCAGAAAGAAGCTGGAGTCTTGCCTCAGCACTGTGAATGACACTTTGGGTCTGTTTACTCCTGCCATAAAGAGCTGTAAATCCCAGAAACATCAAACAAGTTACAGCAGCTTCAAGAAAAATGACATTCACTGGCCTGATGGTGGCGTTACAGGAAAGCATTAAGCGTTTTTATTCAATAGCATCTGGTCTGTAGCATCTGTGTCCTACACACAAAATTCTTTTTTTTTTGGTAATTTCTTGATCCTTCCTACTTCAAGAATTTTTTTTACCAATCCTCACATATCTGGTAGCAAAATACCTGCAATATTTATAATTAATAATAATTAGAATGAATAATGTCAACTTGTACCTTTTGAACACTTAAGCCCATTTTAACAAAATCTTTTCAGCACATTATTTTGAGGGGGTATGTCAAGTTTGGTGGACATTTGTCACAAGAAAGCGAGGTCAATAGTACATAACTCTTAGAAACCATTCATCCAGTCAACCTACAATTTTACATGCTGCATCTTTAGCCTATTCTATAATAGTCTGACCAGAGGACTTGATATGTCAATTATTGTGGTTGGTATTAGCCAATCACATTCAAGCATACATTTGACATGCTAAACATTCACCAATCAGGGTGCAACTTATGGGGATTTATCAATGTAGGCATATTCTGTAAACCAGTGAAGTTGCCAGAAATGCCTTACAATAATGCTGTCATATGCTGTTTCCTATATGTTACATTTACAGACACACCAACCTTTTTCAGTTCCGATACCAATACATAAATGTATTGATCGATACACAGTACCGATCCGATACCATTGTTAAATAAATAAACCGTATACCTCACCATGTGGGAGAGATTTAAAGCATCAGGATTGATGTAAACATTATCTCACTAACTTAATAACTAAAATAGTTATAAATGTATTAAATTGCTATTTATTTGTCACTAAAATAAGAAACAATTGTGCAGGACCTAGGCACAGCATTCACCTTACAATGTGTTCATTTATTTATAAGTATTTATAGGAGACAGTCACACATGTCAGATTTAGTTCTTTTCAAAGGATACAAAAGTCTTCATATGAGATATGACTATTAACAGAATGTTTTTTTTAGTTAATAATTGCAATAATTTTGATGATTGGTTATGTGTATTGATTTGTAACTATCATTATCATTGGGCCTGTTGTGCTGGTTCTTTAGGTCTCATTGGGCCTGTCGTGGTTGGAACTTTAAGCCACTTGCCTATTGTCTATTTTCTATATTGGCATAAAGAAAATCCTAAAACTTAGGCCTACTTGAAGCCATAGCTGACACTCCTGTGACTCCAGTGTTGTGACTGTTTTTTTTCATGGTAATTCCTACTCCATCCACTATGTGGCAGTATATTGGAAGTAGACCAGGTTACAAGCCAAAAGGGAGGGAACTATGAAGCAGCAAGGTGGTTTAGATGTGGCTCACTTCAGGCCTCACTGTAATGAAGATCCTCCTGGTGGAACTACAGGTTCTAACACTCACTGTAAGTTTGCTATCATTTAATCCTTTCTATATTCAGTCAAGCTTTTTGTATGTTTTATTCATGAGGTTTTGTGCTGTTCTGCTTTTGCAGAAAGCTTCACTTTTGTCTTGTTTTCTATTTGTTTGTTTCTCTATTTGCAGTTCTTAAAACTAACTTGCTCTTCTTATGGACATTGGGATAAACTTTACACACAGAAGACAAATGTATCACTCCTGAATTGACTCTCAGCAACTCAAACCAGGGATTTCCATGGTTCAGATTTTCTTTTCACAAGGAAACATCCAGGATTATAAACTGTTATCAGAGAGAAAGATGTCTGAAATGCAAACCAATTTGGGAGAGCCTGGCACAGCATTCACCTTACAATTTATTCATTTATTTATAAGTATTTATAGGAGACAGTCACACATGCCAGATTTAGTTCTTTTCAAATTATACAAAAGTCTTCATATGAGATATGACTGTCAACAGAATGTTTTTTTTTTTAGTTGAAAATGCAATAATTTTGATGATTGGTTATGTGTATTGATTTGTAACTATCATTATCATTGGGCCTGTTGTGCTGGTTCTTTAGGTCTCATTGGGCCTGTTGTGGTTGGAACTTTAAGCCACTTGCCTATTGTCTATTTTCTATATTTGCATAAAAAATCCTAAAACTTAGGCCTACTTGAAGCCATAGCTGACACTCGTGTGAGTCCAGTGTTGTGACTGTTTTTTTTCATGGTAATTCCTACTCCATCCACTATGTGGCAGTATATTGGAAGTAGGCCAGGTTACAAGCCAAAAGGGAGGGAACTGAAGCAGCAAGGTGGTTTAGATGTGGCTCCCTTCAGGTCTCACTGTAATGAAGATCCTTACTGGTGGAACTATAGGTTCTAACACTCACTGCAAGTTTGCTATCATTTAATTCTTTCTATATTCAGTCAAGCTTTGTGTATGTTTTTATTCATGAGGTTTTGTGCTGTTCTGCTTTTGCAGAAAGCTTCACTTTTGTCTTCTTTTCTGTTTGTTTGTTTCTCTATTTGCAGTCCTTACAACTAACTTGCTCTTCTTATGGACATTGGGATAAACTTTACACACAGAAGACAAATGTATCACCCCTGAATTGACTCTCAGCAACTCAAACCAGGGATTTCCATGGTTCAGACATTCCTTTCACAAGGAAACATCCAGGATTATAAACTGTTATCAGAAAGAAGGATGTCTGAAATACAAACCACTTTGTGAGAGCTTTCCAACTCCTATGTTTTGGATTGGTTCTATGGACTTCAAGTAAGTACCGTTAATAAGAGGGTGAGTACAGACAAAATTTCACCCACCTTCAAGCACTAGTGAGCAGTCCACAAGAAATCTGCAGGCTCTCGTAAGTACTTTTTTTGTAAATTGTGATCTGGCTATTCTAAGGGTAGTAGTATATTTCAGATGTGTCTCTACACTACAGCTGATTTTGGATTTATATGCTTTATGGATGTTTAACTGGAACAATATTACATTAAAAATGGTTAAAATAGGCATATTGTACGACAGTGTCACAGTAGTGATTTATTCATTATGAAAATGCACTACATGCATGTTTAGAACCTCTAAAGTGTTAAAGTGATTTTCATTTCTTCTCTGTTCTTTAGTAGGTTTGTTTGTCTTTATAAGTAACACCAGCAGCTCTTTATCTCTGAGAGTTTTTGGTTTCTGCACATTTATTTTTGTCTTTTACCATCAACAGCATCTGTTGCAGGAATTCTGGCTATTCTGATTAAATATCCTTGTCAAAATGGAAAGACTGGAAATGTTGAGGAAATCTAGTGAGTGTAGTTTCTCTGTTCTCCATCGTGGTTTTTTGTTGTTTTTTTTAAGTCATGTTTGAGGTTTTAGGACATTGTTTGTGAGTGAGAGGAGGGGCAAAGTGAATATCTAATGATCCAATATCAAACTAAGTTGACTGAGCTTTCCAAACTCAAGGTTCTCAAACTCAAATGTGCTTGGATGTACAAACAAGTGACTGTGTGTTTTTTTTAGTTCATTAGTAAGACAGCCCGATTCATTTCTGTGAAGTTTAATTTACTAGTGTTTGCAAATGTAGCTTCTCTTAGTCTGAGAAATATGTGGAAATAGTACCACCAGTTAAAGTGATGAAATTGGGTATGACGTCCGGTCCTCTATCACAGAGAAAGGCTTCACCTCTGCTGCCTGGAATCTGTTGTGCTCTCCGGAAACATCAAGAAGGTGCTACACCAAGACCTTACCCAGTCACACCAGTCAGGTAAGTGATGATTTACTTTATTCAAATCTTTATACAGTCAAACAATTTTTAGTTGCTGGACCAGGAATAATGGAAAAATCAGCTGATCTAACATTAAGTCTAAATAAAAATAGTTTATTTCTAGTGTCTTTTGGACCTAAAAGGAGAACTTCTGTTTTGTTACTGTTAAGAAGAAAGAAGTTATGTGACATCCAGAGTTTTATATCCTTTACACAGTCCTCCATTTTCTTTAATCTAAAGTTATCAACATGTTGAGCTGATATATAGAGCTGTGTGTCATCTGCAATGGCAATGGAAATTACAACTGCCCAGTGGTAACATGTATAATGTAAATAATAGCAGTCCTAAAATAGAGTATTGTGGAACTCCATATCTTACTTGTGTAATTTGATGATAAATCTTTTATCTTTATAAACTGATAGTGTTCAGTTAGATATGATTTGAACCACGGTGGGGCTGTTCCTGTGATTCCAACCATTTTCTCTAATCTTTCTAGTAGAATAGTGTGAACTATTGTATCAAAGGCTGCACTGCGGTCTAGTAGGGCTTTCTAATTATGCAATGTCTAATTTTTAAATATTTCCAGAAATCACCTTTTTCGTCTAGCATTTACTGTTGAACAAGTTTACAAAATTACATAAATGTCCCCTCTTTATAGAGATCATTCACAGTGTGTATACCCTTGTCTACACCCTTTCCAAAAAACTTTCTGCTTCCCAATCTTCACCTCTGGGTTGAACCAGAATGATGCATAATGTTGTTTGTAGTGGGAAATCCTGTGCAATTTATGAACCTTTGCCCAGACCTCTTGAGAGTGCGTAGTGACTGGGTTTACTCCTTTGATGGCAGGATTCGCTCTTATGGCCACCGCTAGGGGTTCCAGCGCAATTATAAATAAGAGCAGTGGCATACAGCAACCCTAAAGCATCAGTTTTGACATATTATTTTTTTCCCTTTAGCAAAACCAGAACCAAAACCAAACCTCAACAGGTCCGAGTGTAAGGAGTCCCACTCGACCCTGTCGAAGGCCTTCTGAGCATCAAGCGATACAGTGGCCACTGGCATTTCGCATTGACTAGGAGGCATTTAACCACATTAGGTGCATGAGCCTTCTCAAATTATCAGTGGAAGACCTACCCTTTATAAAGCCTACTTGGTCTGAATGTATAATGTGTGGTAAGATTGTTTCCAATCTGAAGGTCAGTACCTTACTATATACAATGATGAGGCTGATTGGTCTAAAGTTAGCCGGATCCATATGATCTGTTCCTTTATTAAGTATCAGAGTGTTTTTTAAGAGATGTTGGAAGTGAAAATATTCTTTATAGTACTCCACCGGAAACCCATTCGTTCCTGATGATTTCCCTGTTTTCATGCCAGTTTTAACCTCTTCTTGGGTTTTTGGTGCATCAAGAATAGATGCTTGATCTAAACAGGTTCTCATAGAATTCTTTAAAGACATCATTATTACCTTTAGAAATGATGTGGACAGAGCATTGTTCTTTTAACTGTCTGGCCAAAAGTCTACCAGTTTTTTCTCCTGACTCATAAAATTTTGTCTGAACGTTTTTTTTGTTTTTTTTATTGAAAATGTCCTAAATTCGAAACTTACATTTACAAATGTTTTTAAATAAGCTTTCAGAGTAATGTCTGGCCAACTCTTTTTCCATGCTATTTAGTTCTGCTGTCAATGTTTTAATTCTCTAATTGAGCTATTTTTCCCTTTTCTGTGCAATCCTTTTACCCAAATGTACGCTTCAGATGCCTCCAAAACCATTGCTACGCTGTCTGTGCTACCCAAATTAAAACAATGATGGGTCCTCTGTAAGCTCTTTCGAAAATAACTCATCCTGTAGTAGAGATGTGTTCATTCTCAATCTACCTCTTCTAAGCCTGTCTGAATGTATATTCACACAAAGCTCAACAGGTGCATTCTAGGTGCATAATTCTAAATAGAACCAACATAGCCAAACAGGCCAACAAGAATCTTTTCTCCACAGCAGAGGAGAGAACATGAACAGAAAAATGTCTCCAGTAGCCAGCTGAGGATTCTCTTCTTGGTAAATTCATGTCCACAAAACTAACAACAAAGAGAAAAAAGGAAGAAAAAAAAAAAGAGAACTTCACTTAGGTCAGTGGAATGTCTGAGACGTCTACTAGGTTATAGCCTAAACAGCTCCACAAAGCTATCCAGATCAATCATACCTCTCAGTCTCCTTGTGCTAGTGGATGTTTTATAGTTTATTCTCCATCAGTAACTTGCTTCTCGATGAACTTGACAGCTTCTGTTGTGACGTCAAACTTTGTTTCTCCTCTTCCATGCAAACTGGAGCGCTGCAGGAAAGACTAAAGGAAACCTCACCTTTTTTATTTCACGCAGCAGCTGTTTCACCAATCAGAAAGTTTTCCTCCTCTCAAACAGCTTCTTTGACATGTAAGGAAACAAGGAAATGTTGCTTCCACTCCACACTACACCTCCTTTCTCTCTCGCAGCTTTTAAGACATTATCTCTCGCGGTTGAACGCAGAGAGGATCAATCTCTGAGGCTGTCTTCATGTGGACGAGATCAGGGAGAGCAGTGTGCTCTTTTAATTTCGAATTTGTTGTTAATGTGCATGTGCAGGCCCTCTGACAGTATCTTTTCAATGCATACAATCAAGTTCTCCCCTTCAATGCCCTCTTTTAAGCCCAACGATCTGACATTATTGTGGCGGCTCCTATTTTCCAGATCTTCCACACGGCTCTCCAGAGTATCTATGCGCTTGCCATGCAGCTCATGGCCATTCACCATTTGTTGAGTGGCGTCTTCCAAGCTGGAGATTGCCCTTCCTCCTCTGCTAGTCGCCCCTGCATGCCGTTTTTCAGTTCTTCTGTAGTCTCCTTAATCATTGACACATCATAAGCAACTGTTTGCAGCGTCAAGCTCATTCCACTCACTTCGGCAAGGATGTGTTCCAAATTAGCATTCTGTCCCGTTTCGGGCTAGCATCACCTGGTTTGGTAGCAGCTGCCCCTTCCCTCATGAAGGCTTAAAATATTTTGAAGATGAAGACATGTTCTTATGGATGAACGGTTTCGAACGGTAGAAAGTTTGATAATGAAATACGTAACAGACAAATAGCTGAAAAGGAGAAATATGCAGATTAGTTGGGATTTAAGTTAATGGGGCTTAGGACAATGTCTAACTCCCTCCTAGTCATTTCTTTTATATTCTTTAATATTAGCTTTGGCTTGTTTATCATAGTTTTAATCCTTGTGCTGTCTGCTATGTGTCTTACTTTACATTAATTTGCTTTAGTAACTAACTTCTGTGTTTACTTTTGAGGAATATGGTGGCCATGGAGAGGCACTGGGAGCATCAGCGTGACCAGGGCCAGCCCAAGACTTTATGGGGCCCTAAGCAGATTTTCATTTGGAGCCCCCATACCACTACCTTAGCACCAGATGCTTCATCATTGTGTGTGTATCGTACCCATTAGCATTATTTGTAATTAGCTTACATCGTACACAAAAATGTTCTAAATAATTTTCACTTTAAATACAGAGTGATGTATACATGTTCAGTAACATTAGCAGACAAGTCACTGCATTTACAGTAAACAAGTTAATTTTTTCTTCAACAGATGTAGAAAAGTGTGAGAAAGGCACCTATTATTGACAGGTCCCCTAACTCTGACCATCTCTGCATATTGCGCAATTCCCTTTCTTTTTGTTTTTCTTTTTTCTGGCCCAGGGAGAAAGTTGAAGGCCTAAGGTGGGAGCTGATGTTTATTTATTTTTTTCTTTGAGCGATTTGCTGAGAGAGATATTGTTCAATGCTGAAGCAACTGGGTCTTTATCAACTTTGTCTATGGCTCTGCATGCTCCAGCAGAGAGGGCAACTACTCCAGACGGTGTTTCTCATTGTTGGAGATTTTATTGTAAGACCCTATTAAATATCGGGCTCAAAGAGTAATGCTGTGGTACCTGTGGCCTGGAAGACCTCTAGTACACTAAATTCCAGACACCGTTTGGAAGAAAACAGACGCCAGGATCGAGGAAGCAAGTCATTCAGCTGACTCTTCGCGCTCCACTGCTGACTGCAGGTTTGACGTTCTGTCCTCTACCACCGAGAAAGGCTACACCTGTGCTGCCTGAGATCTGTCAGGTAAGTGATGATTTACTATATTCAAACCATTTGTTCTTCCCTTTCTCTGCTTGTATTAAAAAAGTAATATTAGTATCACTTGCTTACATTTCAAACAAACCTTGCAGTATCGAGCATATACTGAGAACAGAAAATTGGTTTTAACAATCTTAGGGGAAAAAAAAGGAAACCTACGTATCAATTCTTACCAGTACTAGTAACTTCCACAAATAAATTTAAATTTAGACTGTTAAATATACAACCTAAGTCAGGTATGCCGGGCAGATTCTCAACCCCAGATCCCTACTACCTTAACCAGTAATATTTTTATAATAAAATTTTAATAATAAAATAAAAAAAACATTTGACAACAAATCCAACACTCCTTATTAAAGCAAACAATGCTGTCACCTGGTGTAGCTGATTTAGAACATGAGTTAAAATATTAGTTGTAGAACAAAGGCTGGAAGTCTTCTACTCACTTCCACAGCCAGAACTAACAAAAAACTATTTCCTCAGTAAATGTTACAACCTGTACACTCGACCCGATTCCCTTTCAAATACTGACAGAATTACTCCCAATTATAATCAGACCTCTTTTAACAATAGTAAATTCATCCCTTACCTAAGGCCATGTACCCAAATGTACCTTTATTTTGCAGTTGTAAAACCTTTAATTAAGAAACTAAATGAATCATCATTAGCCCCCACCATTACTTACATGGTCTACGTGCTGCAGACACAGCTGGACCCCTTAACATCTCTTTTACGTTATGTTTGTTCAGTTCATGTACAGTTTCTCACATTCCTCACATTCCCACTCTCCTTTCCAAGTCTACCCCATGGGCCTCACTATATTCAGTTTCTATACATGTATTGACTTTCTTTTTTGTGTTACAGGATCTCAGGAACCCCATCAACCCAACAATTGTATTTTCATCGGCAACTGTGTGGCTCAATGTCTGAACTGTGTGTTCTGCAACTCTGTAACATGTAAGTGATCCATCAGTTTCCATAGATGTATTGACTTTCTTTGTCTTACAGGCTTTCTGGAGCCCATGACCACACCCCCCTCCTCCATCCTAATGGTGGATCCAGCCAAGAAGGGTCTATGTATCTGCAACTGTGTGTGACTCGCTATCTGTCTGCAACTCTGTAACAGGTAAGTGATCATTCAGTTTCTATACATGTATTGACTTTTTGTTATCTTACAGGCTTTCAGGACCAATGGCTCCCCCCTTCATGATGGTGCATACAGCCAACAAGGGTCTGTCCATTGCAACTGTGTGTGTGGCTTGCTATCTGTCTGTCTGCAAGTGTGTAACAGGTTGGTGATCATTCAGTTTCTTTACATGTATTGACTTTCTTTTTTTTTTGTCTTACAGGTTTTTCGGACCGCATGAACCAAGGGTCTTTCCATTGCAACTATGTGTGTGGCCAGCTATCTTTCTGTCTGCAAGTGTGTAACAGGTTGGTCATCATTCAGTTTCTCTACATGTACTGACTTTCTTTTTTGTGTTGCAGGTTCTGAAGAAGTCCATTAACCTCTTCTTTTCCCTGAAGATGTATCCTTCTAACAAATATATTTGCAACTGTGTGGTTCGCTGTCCATCATTCTGCAACTCTGTAACAGGTAAGTCATCATTCAGTTTCTCTACATGTATTGACTTTCTTTTTTTTGTCTTACAGGTTTTTCAAGCCGCATGAACCAAGGGTCTGTGCATCTGCAACTGTGTGTGACTCGCTACTATCTGTCTGCTAATGTGTAAAAGGTTGGTGATCTTTCACTTTCTATACATGTATTGCCTTTTTGTTGTCTTACAGGCTTTCAGGACCAATGGCTCCCCCCTTCCTGTTAGTTGCAGATGCACAGACCCATGTTGGCGGTATGCACCGTGTGTGACTCGCTATCTATCTGTCTGCAAGTGTGTAACAGGTAAGTGTTCATTCAGTTTCTCTACATGTATTGACTTTCTTTTTTTTTGTCTTACAGGTTTTTCGGACCGCATGAACCAAGGGTCTGTGCATCTGCAACTGTGTGTGACTCGCTACTATCTCTCTGCGAGTGTGTAAAAGGTTGGTGATCATTCAGTTTCTATACATGTTTTGCCTTTTTGTTGTCTTACAGGCTTTCAGGACTAATGGCTCCCCCCCTTCCTGATGGTGCATACAGCCAACAAGGGTCTGTCCCTTGCTACTTTGTGTGTGGCTCGCTATCTATCTGTCTGCATGTGTGTAACAGGTTGGTGATCATTCAGTTTCTCTACATGTATTAACTTTCTATTTTTTGTTACAGGTTCTGAAGAAGTCCATCAACCGCTTCTTCTTCCTGAAACTGTATCCTTCTAACAAATATATTTGCAACTGTGTGTGGTTCGCTGTCCATCATTCTGCAACTCTGTAACAGGTAAGTGATTATTTAGTTTCTATACATGTATTGACTTTTTTGTTATCTTACAGGCTTTCAGGACCAATGGCTCCCCACTTCCTGATGGTGCATGCCGCCAACAAGGGTCTGTCCATTGCAACTGTGTGTGACTCGCTACTATCTCTCTGCGAGTGTGTAACGGGTAGGTGATCATTCAGTTACTATACATGTATTGACTTTCTTTTTTGTTTTACAGGTTCTCAAGAAGTCCATCAACCTCTTCTTCTCCCTGAAGGTGTATCCTTCTAACAAATATATTTGCAACTGTGTGTGGTTCGCTGTCCATCATTCTGCAACTCTGTAACAAGTAAGTCATCATTCAGTTTCTATACATGTACTGACTTTCTTTTTTGTGTTGCAGGTTCTCAAGAAGTCCATCAACCTCTTCTTCTCCCTGAAGGTGTATCCTTCTAACAAATATATTTGCAACTGTGTGTGGTTCGCTGTCCATCATTCTGCAACTCTGTAACAGGTAAGTGATCATTCAGTTTCTATACATGTATTGACTTTTTGTTGTCTTACAGGCTTTCAGGACTAATGGCTCCCCCCTTCCTGATGGTGCATACCGCCAACATGGGTCTGTGCATCTGCAACTGTGTGTGACGTGATATCTATCTGTCTGCAAGTGTGTAACAGGTAGGTGATCATTCAGTTTCTCTACATGTATTGACTTTCTTTTTTTTGTCTTACAGGTTTTTCAAGCCGCATGAACCAAGGGTCTGTGCATCTGCAACTGTGTGTGACTCACTACTATCTGTCTGCAAGTGTGTAACAGGTTGGTGATCATTCAGTTTCTCTACATGTATTAACTTTCTTTTTTGTGTTACAAGTTCTGAAGAAGTCCATCAACCTCTTCTTTTCCCTGAAGGTGTATCCTTCTAACAAATATATTTGCAACTGTGTGTGGTTCGCTGTCCATCATTCTGCAACTCTGTAACAGGTAAGTGATCATTCAGTTTCTATACATGTATTGCCTTTTTGTTGTCTTACAGGCTTTCAGGACTAATGGCTCCCCCCCTCCCTGATGGTGCATACAGCCAACAAGGGTCTGCCCATTGCAACTGTGTGTGTGGCTCGCTTTCTATATGTCTGCAAGTGTGTAACAGGTTGGTGATCATTCAGTTTCTATACATGTATTGACTTTCTTTTTTGTGTTACAGGTTCTGAAGAAGTCCATCAACCTCTTCTTCTCCCTGAAGGTGTATCCTTCTAACAAATGTTTTCATCTGTAACTGTGTGTGGTTCGCTGTCCATCATTCTGCAACTCTGTAACAGGTAAGTGATCATTCAGTGTCTATACATGTATTGCCTTTTTGTTGTCTTACAGGCTTTCAAGACCAATGGCTCCCCCCTTCCTGATGGTCCATTGCAACTGTGTGTGACTCGCTATCAGTCTGTCTGCAAGTGTATAACAGGTAGGGGATCATTCAGTTTCTAAACATGTATTGCCTTTTTGTTGTCTTACAGGCATTCAGGACCAATGGCTCCCCCCTTCCTGATGGTGCATACAGCCAACAAGGGTCTGTGCATCTGCAACTGTGTGTGACTCGCTAGCAATCTGTCTGCAAGTGTGTAACAGGTTGGTGATCATTCAGTTTCTATACATGTATTGACTATCTTTTTTGTGTTACAGGTTCTGAAGAAGTCCATCAACCTCTTCTTCTCCCTGAAGGAGTATCCTTCTAACAAATACATTTTCATATGCAACTGTGTGTGGTTCGCTGTCCATCATTCTGCAACTCTGTAACAGGTAAGTGATCATTCAGTGTCTATACATGTATTGACTTTCTTTTTTGTGTTACAGATTCTCAAGAAGTTCATCAACCTCTTCTTCTCCCTGAAGGTGTATCCCTTCTGACAAATATTTTAATCTGTAACTGTGTGTGGTTTGATGTTCATTATTCTGCAACTCTGTAACAGGTAAGTGATCATTCAGTGTCTATACATGTATTGCCTTTTTGTTGTCTTACAGGCTTTCAGGACCAGTGGCTCCCCCCTTCCTGATGGTCCATACAGTCAACAAGGGTCTATCCATTGCAACTGTGTGTGGCTCGCTATCAATCTGTCTGCAAGTCTGTAACAGGTAGGTCATCATTCAGTTTGTGTACATGTATTGACTTTCTTTGTTTGTCTTACAGGTTTTACGGACAGCATGATCGCCTCCCTCCCTTCCTGATGGAGGATTTGTCCTTCAAGGGTCTGTGCATCTGCAACTGTGTGTTGCTCACTATTAATCTGTCTGCAACTGTGTAACAGGTAGGTCATCATTCAGCTTCTATACATGTATTGACTTTCTTTGTTTGTCTTACAGGTTTTACGGACAGCATGACCGCCTCCCTCCCTTCTTGATGGAGGATCTGTCCTTCGAGGGTCTATGCATCTGCAACTGTTTGTGGTTCGTTATTAATCTGTCTGCAAATGTGTAACAGGTAGGTCATCATTCAGTTTCTATACATGTATTGACTTTCTTTGTTTGTCTTACAGGTTTTACGGACAGCATGACCGCCTCCCTCCCTTCCTGATCGAGGATCTGTCCTTCAAGGGTCTGTGCATCTGCAACTGTGTGTGGCTCGCTATTAATCTGTCTGCAAGTGTGTAACAGGTAGGTCATCATTCAGTTTCTATACATGTATTGACTTTCTTTTTTCTGTTACAGGTTCTCAAGAAGTCCATCAACCTTCTTCTCCCTGAAGGTGTATCCTTCTAACAAATATTCTCATCTGTAACTGTCTGTGGTTCGCTAACCATCATTCTGCAACTCTGTAACAGGTAAGTGATCATTCAGTGTCTATACATGTATTGCCTTTTTGTTGTCTTACAGGCTTTCAGGACCAGTGGCTCCCCCCTTCCTGATGGTCCATACAGTCAACAAGGGTCTATCCATTGCAACTGTGTGTGGCTCGCTATCAATCTGTCTGCAAGTCTGTAACAGGTAGGTCATCATTCAGTTTGTGTACATGTATTGACTTTCTTTGTTTGTCTTACAGGTTTTACGGACAGCATGATCGCCTCCCTCCCTTCCTGATGGAGGATTTGTCCTTCAAGGGTCTGTGCATCTGCAACTGTGTGTTGCTCACTATTAATCTGTCTGCAACTGTGTAACAGGTAGGTCATCATTCAGCTTCTATACATGTATTGACTTTCTTTGTTTGTCTTACAGGTTTTACGGACAGCATGACCGCCTCCCTCCCTTCTTGATGGAGGATCTGTCCTTCGAGGGTCTATGCATCTGCAACTGTTTGTGGTTCGTTATTAATCTGTCTGCAAATGTGTAACAGGTAGGTCATCATTCAGTTTCTATACATGTATTGACTTTCTTTGTTTGTCTTACAGGTTTTACGGACAGCATGACCGCCTCCCTCCCTTCCTGATCGAGGATCTGTCCTTCAAGGGTCTGTGCATCTGCAACTGTGTGTGGCTCGCTATTAATCTGTCTGCAAGTGTGTAACAGGTAGGTCATCATTCAGTTTCTATACATGTATTGACTTTCTTTGTTTGTCTTACAGGTTTTACAGACAGCATGATCGCCTCCCTCCCTTCCTGATGGAGGATCTGTCCTTCAAGGGTCTGTGCATCTGCAACTGTGTGTGGCTCGCTATTAATCTGTCTGCAAGTGTGTAACAGGTTGGTGATCATTCAGTTTCTATACATGTATTGACTTTCTTTTTTGTGTTACAGATTCTCAAGAAGTTCATTAACCTCTTCTTCTCCGTGAAGGTGTATGCTACAAATATTTTAATCTGTAACTGTGTGAGGTTTGATGTTCATCATTCTGCAACTCTGTAACAGGTAAGTGATTGTTCAGTGTCTATACATATATTGACTTTTTGATGTCTTACAGGCTTTCAGGAAAAATGGCTCCCCCCTTCCTGATGGTCCATACAGTCAACAAGGTTCTGTCCATTGCAACTGTGTGTGAGTTGCTACTATCTGTCTGCAAGTGTGTAACAGGTTGGTGATCATTCAGTTTCTATACATGTATTGACTTTCTTTTTTCTGTTACAGGTTCTCAAGAAGTCCATCAACCTCTTCTTCTCCCTGAAGGTGTATCCTTCTAACAAATATTCTCATCTGTAACTGTCTGTGGTTCGCTAACCATCATTCTGCAAATCTGTAACAGGTAAGTGATCATTCAGTGTCTATACACATATTGCCTTTTTGATGTCTTACAGGCTTTCAGGACCAATGGCTCCCCCCTTCCTGATGGTCCATACAGTCAACAAGGTTCTGTCCATTGCAACTGTGTGTGGCTCGCTATTAATCTGTCTGCAAGTGTGTAACAGGTAGGTCATCATTCAGTTTCTATACATTTATTGACTTTCTTTGTTTGTCTTACAGGTTTTTCGGAAAGCATGACCGCCTCCCTCCCTTCCTGATGGAGGATCTGTCCTTCAAGAGTCTGTGCATCTGCAACTGTGTGTGAGTTGCTACTATCTGTCTGCAAGTGTGTAACAGGTTGGTGATCATTCAGTTTCTATACATGTATTGACTTTTTTTTTTGTTACACGTTCTCAAGAAGTTCATCAACCTCTTGTTCTCCCTGAAGTTGTATCCTTCTAACAAATATTTTCATCTGTAACTGTGTGTGGTTCGCTGTCCATCAATCTGCAACTCTGTAACAGGTAAGTGATCATTCAGTGTCTATACATGTATTGCCTTTTTGTTGTCTTACAGGCTTTCAGAACCAACGGCTCCCACCTTCCTGATGTTGCACACAGACAACAACGGTCTGTCCATTGCAACTGTTTGTGGCTTGCTATTAATCTGTCTGCAAGTGTGTAACAGGTAGGTCATCATTCAGTTTCTATACATGTATTGACTTTCTTTGTTTGTCTTACAGGTTTTTCGGACAGCATGACCGCCTCCCTCCCTTCCTGATGGAGGATCTGTCCTTCGAGGGTCTGTGCATCTGCAACTGTTTGTGGTTCGCTATTAATCTTTCTGCAAGTGTGTAACAGGTAGGTCATCATTCAGTTTCTATACATATATTGACTTTCTTTTTTGTGATACACATTCTCAAGAAGTTCATCAACCTCTTGTTCTCCCTGAAGTTGTGTCCTTCTTACAGATATTTTCATCTGTAACTGTGTGTGGTTCGCTGTCCATCATTCTGCAACTCTGTAACAGGTAAGTGATCATTCAGTGTCTATACATGTATTGCCTTTTTGTTGTCTTACAGGCTTTCAGGACCAATGGCTCCCCACTTCCTGATGTTGCATACAGCCAACAAGGGACTGTCCATTGCAACTGTGTGTGACACGCTACTATCTGTCTGCAAGTGTGTAACAGATAAGTCATCATTCAGTTTCTGTACATGTGTTGACATTCTTTGTTTGTCTTACAGGTTTTTCAGACAGCATGACTGCCTCCCTCCGTTCCTGATGTTGGATCTGTCCTTCAAGGGTCTGTGCATCTTCAACTATGTGTGAGTCGCTACTATCTGTCTGCAAGTGTGTAACAGGTTGCTGAGCATTCAGTTTCTATACATTTATTGACTTTCTTTGTTTGTCTTACAGGTTTTTTGGAAAGCATGACGGCCTCCCTCCCTTCCTGATGGAGGATCTGTCCTTCAAGAGTCTGTGCATCTGCAACTGTGTGTGAGTTGCTACTATCTGTCTGCAAGTGTGTAACAGGTTGGTGATCATTCAGTTTCTATACATGTATTGACTCTCTTTTTTCTGTTACAGGTTCTCAAGAAGTCCATCAACCTCTTCTTCTCCCTGAAGTTGTATCCTTCTAACAAATATTCTCATCTGTAACTGTCTGTGGTTCGCTAACCATCATTCTGCAACTCTGTAACAGGTAAGTGATCATTCAGTGTCTATACAAATATTGCCTTTTTGATGTCTTACAGGCTTTCAGGACCAATGGCTCCCCCCTTTCTGATGGTCCATACAGTCAACAAGGTTCTGTCCATTGCAACTGTGTGTGGCTCGCTATTAATCTGTCTGCAAGTGTGTAACAGGTAGGTCATCATTCAGTTTCTATACATTTATTGACTTTCTTTGTTTGTCTTACAGGTTTTACGGACAGCATGACCGCCTCCCTCCCTTCCTGATGGAGGATTTGTCCTTCAAGGGTCTGTGCATCTGCAACTGTGTGTTGCTCGCTATTAATCTGTCTGCAAGTGTGTAACAGGTAGGTCATCATTCAGTTTCTATACATGTATTGACTTTCTTTTTTCTGTTACAGGTTCTCAAGAAGTCCATCAACCTTCTTCTCCCTGAAGGTGTATCCTTCTAACAAATATTCTCATCTGTAACTGTCTGTGGTTCGCTAACCATCATTCTGCAACTCTGTAACAGGTAAGTGATCATTCAGTGTCTATACATGTATTGCCTTTTTGTTGTCTTAGTGGCTTTCAGAACCAACGTCTCCCACCTTCCTCATGTTGCACACAGAAGACAACAGTCTGTCCATTGCAACTGTTTGTGGCTTGCTATTAATCTGTCTGCAAGTGTGTAACAGGTAGGTCATCATTCAGTTTCTATACATGTATTGACTTTCTTTGTTTGTCTTACAGGTTTTACGGACAGCATGACCGCCTCCCTCCCTTCCTGATGGAGGATTTGTCCTTCAATGGTCTGTGCATCTGCAACTGTGTGTTGCTCGCTATTAATCTGTCTGCAACTGTGTAACAGGTAGGTCATCATTCAGTTTCTATACATGTATTGACTTTCTTTGTTTGTCTTACAGGTTTTACGGACAGCATGACCGCCTCCCTCCCTTCCTGATGGAGGATCTGTCCTTCAAGGGTCTGTGCATCTGCAACTGTGTGTGGTTCGCTATTAATCTGTCTGCAAGTGTGTAACAGGTAGGTCATCATTCAGTTTCTATACATGTATTGACTTTCTTTTTTGTGTTACAGATTCTCAAGAAGTTCATTAACCTCTTCTTCTCCGTGAAGGTGTATGCTACAAATATTTTAATCTGTAACTGTGTGAGGTTTGATGTTCATCATTCTGCAACTCTGTAACAGGTAAGTGATTGTTCAGTGTCTATACATATATTGACTTTTTGATGTCTTACAGGCTTTCAGGAAAAATGGCTCCCCCCTTCCTGATGGTCCATACAGTCAACAAGGTTCTGTCCATTGCAACTGTGTGTGAGTTGCTACTATCTGTCTGCAAGTGTGTAACAGGTTGGTGATCATTCAGTTTCTATACATGTATTGACTTTCTTTTTTCTGTTACAGGTTCTCAAGAAGTCCATCAACCTCTTCTTCTTCCTGAAGGTGTATCCTTCTAACAAATATTCTCATCTGTAACTGTCTGTGGTTCGCTAACCATCATTCTGCAAATCTGTAACAGGTAAGTGATCATTCAGTGTCTATACACATATTGCCTTTTTGATGTCTTACAGGCTTTCAGGACCAATGGCTCCCCCCTTCCTGATGGTCCATACAGTCAACAAGGTTCTGTCCATTGCAACTGTGTGTGGCTCGCTATTAATCTGTCTGCAAGTGTGTAACAGGTAGGTCATCATTCAGTTTCTATACATTTATTGACTTTCTTTGTTTGTCTTACAGGTTTTTCGGAAAGCATGACCGCCTCCCTCCCTTCCTGATGGAGGATCTGTCCTTCAAGAGTCTGTGCATCTGCAACTGTGTGTGAGTTGCTACTATCTGTCTGCAAGTGTGTAACAGGTTGGTGATCATTCAGTTTCTATACATGTATTGACTTTCTTTTTTCTGTTACAGGTTCTCAAGAAGTCCATCAACCTTCTTCTCCCTGAAGGTGTATCCTTCTAACAAATATTCTCATCTGTAACTGTCTGTGGTTCGCTAACCATCATTCTGCAACTCTGTAACAGGTAAGTGATCATTCAGTGTCTATACATGTATTGCCTTTTTGTTGTCTTACAGGCCTTCAGAACCAACGTCTCCCACCTTCCTCATGTTGCACACAGAAGACAACAGTCTGTCCATTGCAACTGTTTGTGGCTTGCTATTAATCTGTCTGCAAGTGTGTAACAGGTAGGTCATCATTCAGTTTCTATACATGTATTGACTTTTTTTTTTGTTACACGTTCTCAAGAAGTTCATCAACCTCTTGTTCTCCCTGAAGTTGTATCCTTCTAACAAATATTTTCATCTGTAACTGTGTGTGGTTCGCTGTCCATCAATCTGCAACTCTGTAACAGGTAAGTGATCATTCAGTGTCTATACATGTATTGCCTTTTTGTTGTCTTACAGGCTTTCAGAACCAACGGCTCCCACCTTCCTGATGTTGCACACAGACAACAACGGTCTGTCCATTGCAACTGTTTGTGGCTTGCTATTAATCTGTCTGCAAGTGTGTAACAGGTAGGTCATCATTCAGTTTCTATACATGTATTGACTTTCTTTGTTTGTCTTACAGGTTTTTCGGACAGCATGACCGCCTCCCTCCCTTCCTGATGGAGGATCTGTCCTTCGAGGGTCTGTGCATCTGCAACTGTTTGTGGTTCGCTATTAATCTTTCTGCAAGTGTGTAACAGGTAGGTCATCATTCAGTTTCTATACATATATTGACTTTCTTTTTTGTGATACACATTCTCAAGAAGTTCATCAACCTCTTGTTCTCCCTGAAGTTGTGTCCTTCTTACAGATATTTTCATCTGTAACTGTGTGTGGTTCGCTGTCCATCATTCTGCAACTCTGTAACAGGTAAGTGATCATTCAGTGTCTATACATGTATTGCCTTTTTGTTGTCTTACAGGCTTTCAGGACCAATGGCTCCCCACTTCCTGATGTTGCATACAGCCAACAAGGGACTGTCCATTGCAACTGTGTGTGACTCGCTACTATCTGTCTGCAAGTGTGTAACAGATAAGTCATCATTCAGTTTCTGTACATGTGTTGACATTCTTTGTTTGTCTTACAGGTTTTTCAGACAGCATGACTGCCTCCCTCCGTTCCTGATGTTGGATCTGTCCTTCAAGGGTCTGTGCATCTTCAACTATGTGTGAGTCGCTACTATCTGTCTGCAAGTGTGTAACAGGTTGCTGAGCATTCAGTTTCTATACATTTATTGACTTTCTTTGTTTGTCTTACAGGTTTTTTGGAAAGCATGACGGCCTCCCTCCCTTCCTGATGGAGGATCTGTCCTTCAAGAGTCTGTGCATCTGCAACTGTGTGTGAGTTGCTACTATCTGTCTGCAAGTGTGTAACAGGTTGGTGATCATTCAGTTTCTATACATGTATTGACTCTCTTTTTTCTGTTACAGGTTCTCAAGAAGTCCATCAACCTCTTCTTCTCCCTGAAGTTGTATCCTTCTAACAAATATTCTCATCTGTAACTGTCTGTGGTTCGCTAACCATCATTCTGCAACTCTGTAACAGGTAAGTGATCATTCAGTGTCTATACAAATATTGCCTTTTTGATGTCTTACAGGCTTTCAGGACCAATGGCTCCCCCCTTTCTGATGGTCCATACAGTCAACAAGGTTCTGTCCATTGCAACTGTGTGTGGCTCGCTATTAATCTGTCTGCAAGTGTGTAACAGGTAGGTCATCATTCAGTTTCTATACATTTATTGACTTTCTTTGTTTGTCTTACAGGTTTTACGGACAGCATGACCGCCTCCCTCCCTTCCTGATGGAGGATTTGTCCTTCAAGGGTCTGTGCATCTGCAACTGTGTGTTGCTCGCTATTAATCTGTCTGCAAGTGTGTAACAGGTAGGTCATCATTCAGTTTCTATACATGTATTGACTTTCTTTTTTCTGTTACAGGTTCTCAAGAAGTCCATCAACCTTCTTCTCCCTGAAGGTGTATCCTTCTAACAAATATTCTCATCTGTAACTGTCTGTGGTTCGCTAACCATCATTCTGCAACTCTGTAACAGGTAAGTGATCATTCAGTGTCTATACATGTATTGCCTTTTTGTTGTCTTAGTGGCTTTCAGAACCAACGTCTCCCACCTTCCTCATGTTGCACACAGAAGACAACAGTCTGTCCATTGCAACTGTTTGTGGCTTGCTATTAATCTGTCTGCAAGTGTGTAACAGGTAGGTCATCATTCAGTTTCTATACATGTATTGACTTTCTTTGTTTGTGTTACAGGTTTTACGGACAGCATGACCGCCTCCCTCCCTTCCTGATGGAGGATTTGTCCTTCAATGGTCTGTGCATCTGCAACTGTGTGTTGCTCGCTATTAATCTCTCTGCAACTGTGTAACAGGTAGGTCATCATTCAGTTTCTATACATGTATTGACTTTCTTTGTTTGTCTTACAGGTTTTACGGACAGCATGACCGCCTCCCTCCCTTCCTGATGGAGGATCTGTCCTTCAAGGGTCTGTGCATCTGCAACTGTGTGTGGTTCGCTATTAATCTGTCTGCAAGTGTGTAACAGGTAGGTCATCATTCAGTTTCTATACATGTATTGACTTTTTTTTTTGTTACACGTTCTCAAGAAGTTCATCAACCTCTTGTTCTCCCTGAAGTTGTATCCTTCTAACAAATATTTTCATCTGTAACTGTGTGTGGTTCGCTGTCCATCAATCTGCAACTCTGTAACAGGTAAGTGATCATTCAGTGTCTATACATGTATTGCCTTTTTGTTGTCTTACAGGCTTTCAGAACCAACGGCTCCCACCTTCCTGATGTTGCACACAGACAACAACGGTCTGTCCATTGCAACTGTTTGTGGCTTGCTATTAATCTGTCTGCAAGTGTGTAAATGGTAGGTCATCATTCAGTTTCTATACATATATTGACTTTCTTTTTTGTGATACACATTCTCAAGAAGTTCATCAACCTCTTGTTCTCCCTGAAGTTGTGTCCTTCTTACAGATATTTTCATCTGTAACTGTGTGTGGTTCGCTGTCCATCATTCTGCAACTCTGTAACAGGTAAGTGATCATTCAGTGTCTATACATGTATTGCCTTTTTGTTGTCTTACAGGCTTTCAGGACCAATGGCTCCCCACTTCCTGATGTTGCATACAGCCAACAAGGGACTGTCCATTGCAACTGTGTGTGACTCGCTACTATCTGTCTGCAAGTGTGTAACAGATAAGTCATCATTCAGTTTCTGTACATGTGTTGACATTCTTTGTTTGTCTTACAGGTTTTTCAGACAGCATGACTGCCTCCCTCCGTTCCTGATGTTGGATCTGTCCTTCAAGGGTCTGTGCATCTTCAACTATGTGTGAGTCGCTACTATCTGTCTGCAAGTGTGTAACAGGTTGGTGAGCATTCAGTTTCTATACATTTATTGACTTTCTTTGTTTGTCTTACAGGTTTTTCGGAAAGCATGACCGCCTCCCTCCCTTCCTGATGGAGGATCTGTCCTTCAAGAGTCTGTGCATCTGCAACTGTGTGTGAGTTGCTACTATCTGTCTGCAAGTGTGTAACAGGTTGGTGATCATTCAGTTTCTATACATGTATTGACTCTCTTTTTTCTGTTACAGGTTCTCAAGAAGTCCATCAACCTCTTCTTCTCCCTGAAGGTATATCCTTCTAACAAATATTCTCATCTGTAACTGTCTGTGGTTCGCTAACCATCATTCTGCAAATCTGTAACAGGTAAGTGATCATTCAGTGTCTATACATGTATTGCCTTTTTGTTGTCTTACAGGCTTTCAGAACCAACGGCTCCCACCTTCCTCATGTTGCACACAGACAACAACGGTCTGTCCATTGCAACTGTTTGTGGCTTGCTATTAATCTGTCTGCAAGTGTGTAACAGGTAGGTCATCATTCAGTTTCTATACATGTATTGACTTTCTTTGTTTGTCTTACAGGTTTTACGGACATCATGACCGCCTCCCTCCCTTCCTGATGGAGGATTTGTCCTTCAAGGGTCTGTGCATCTGCAACTGTGTGTTGCTCACTATTAATCTGTCTGCAACTGTGTAACAGGTAGGTCATCATTCAGTTTCTATACATGTATTGACTCTCTTTTTTCTGTTACAGTTTCTCAAGAAGTCCATCAACCTCTTCTTCTCCCTGAAGGTATATCCTTCTAACAAATATTCTCATCTGTAACTGTCTGTGGTTCGCTAACCATCATTCTGCAAATCTGTAACAGGTAAGTGATCATTCAGTGTCTATACATGTATTGCCTTTTTGTTGTCTTACAGGCTTTCAGAACCAACGGCTCCCACCTTCCTCATGTTGCACACAGACAACAACGGTCTGTCCATTGCAACTGTTTGTGGCTTGCTATTAATCTGTCTGCAAGTGTGTAACAGGTAGGTCATCATTCAATTTCTATACATGTATTGACTTTCTTTGTTTGTCTTACAGGTTTTACGGACAGCATGACCGCCTCCCTCCCTTCCTGATGGAGGATTTGTCCTTCAAGGGTCTGTGCATCTGCAACTGTGTGTTGCTCACTATTAATCTGTCTGCAAGTGTGTAACAGGTAGGTCATCATTCAGTTTCTATACATGTATTGACTTTCTTTGTTTGTCTTACAGGTTTTACGGACAGCATGACCGCCTCCCTCCCTTCCTGATGGAGGATCTGTCCTTCAAGGGTCTGTGCATCTGCAAATGTGTGTGGCTCGCTATTAATCTGTCTGCAAGTGTGTAACAGGTAGGTCATCATTCAGTTTCTATACATGTATTGACTTTTTTTTTGTTACACGTTCTCAAGAAGTTCATCAACCACTTGTTCTCCCTGAAGTTGTATCCTTCTAACAAATATTTTTATCTGTAACTGTGTGTGCTTCGCTGTCCATCATTCTGCAACTCTGTAACAGGTAAGTGATCATTCAGTGTCTATACATATATTGCCTTTTTGATGTCTTACAGGCTTTCAGGACCAATGGCTCCCCCCTTCCTGATGGTCCATACAGTCAACAAGGTTCTGTCCATTGCAACTGTTTGTGGTTCGCTATTAATCTGTCTGCAAGTGTGTAACAGGTAAGTCATCATTCAGTTTCTATACATGTATTGACTTTCTTTGTTTGTCTTAAAGGTTTTACGGACAGCATGACCGCCTCCCTCCCTTCCTGATGGAGGATCTGTCCTTCAAGGGTCTGTGCATCTGCAACTGTGTGTGGCTTGCTATTAATCTGTCTGCAAGTGTGTAACAGGTTGGTGATCATTAAGTTTCTATACATGTCTTGAGTTTCTTTTTTGTGTTACAGATTCTCAAGAAGTTCATCAACCTCTTCTTCTCCCTGAAGGTGTATCCTCCAAATATTTTAATCTGTATCTGTGTGAAGTTTGATGTTCATCATTCTGCAACTCTGTAACAGGTAAGTGATCGTTCAGTGTCTATACATGTATTGCCTTTTTGTTGTCTTACAGGCTTTCAGAACCAACGGCTCCCACCTTCCTGATGATGCACACAGACAACAACGGTCTGTCCATTGCAACTGTTTGTGGCTTGCTATTAATCTGTCTGCAAGTGTGTAACAGGTAGGTCATCATTCAGTTTCTATGCATGTATTGACTTTCTTTGTTTGTCTTACAGGTTTTTCGGACAGCATGACCGCCTCCCTCCCTTCCTGATGGAGGATCTGTTTTTCGAGGGTCTGTGCTTCTGCAACTGTTTGTGGTTCGCTATTAATCTGTCTGCAAGTGTGTAACAGGTAGGTCATCATTCAGTTTCTATACATGTATTGACTTTCTTTGTTTGTCTTACAGGTTTTACGGACAGCATGACCGCCTCCCTCCCTTCCTGATGGAGGATCTGTCCTTCAAGGGTCTGTGCAGCTGCAACTGTGTGTGGCTCGCTATTAATCTGTCTGCAAGTGTGTAACAGGTAGGTCATCATTCAGTTTCTATACATGTATTGACTTTTTGTTGTCTTACAGGCTTTCAGGACCAATGGCTCCCCACTTCCTGATGTTGCATACAGCCAACAAGGGACTGTCCATTGCAACTGTGTGTGACTCGCTACTATCTGTCTGCAAGTGTGTAACAGATAAGTCATCATTCAGTTTCTGTACATGTATTGACATTCTTTGTTTGTCTTACAGGTTTTTCAGACAGCATGACTGCCTCCCTCCGTTCCTGATGTTGGATCTGTCCTTCAAGGGTCTGTGCATCTTCAACTATGTGTGAGTCACTACTATCTGTCTGCAAGTGTGTAACAGGTTGCTGAGCATTCAGTTTCTATACATGTATTGACTTTCTTTTTTGTGTTACATGTTCTCAAGAAGTCCATTAACCTCTTCTTCTCCCTGAAGGTGTATCCTTTTAACAAATATTTTCATCTGCAACTGTGTGTGGTTCGCTGTCCATCATTCTGCAACTCTTTAACACGTAAGTGATTGTTCAGTGTCTATACATGTATTGCCTTTTTGTTGTCTTAAAGGCTTTCAGGACCAATGGCTCCCCCCTTCCTGATGGTCCATACAGTCAACAAGGTTCTGTCCATTGCAACTTTTTGTGGTTCGCTATTAATCTGTCTGCAAGTGTGTAACAGGTAAGTCATCATTCAGTTTCTATACATGTATTGACTTTCTTTGTTTGTCTTACAGGTTTTACGGACAGCATGACCGCCTCCCTCCCTTCCTGATGGAGGATCTGTCCTTCAAGGGTCAGTGCATCTGCAACTGTGTGTGGCTCGATATTAATCTGTCTGCAAGTGTGTAACAGGTAGGTCATCATTCAGTTTCTATACATGTATTGACTTTCTTTGTTTGTCTTACAGGTTTTACGGACAGCATGATCGCCTCCCTCCCTTCCTGATGGAGGATCTGTCCTTCAAGGGTCTGTGCATCTGCAACTGTGTGTGGCTCGCTATTAATCTGTCTGCAAGTGTGTAACAGGTAGGTCATCATTCAGTTTCTATACATATATTGACTTTCTTTTTTGTGTTACAGATTCTCAAGAAGTTCATTAACCTCTTCTTCTCCCTGAAGGTGTATCCTACAAATATTTTAATCTGTAACTATGTGAGGTTTGATGTTCATCATTCTGCAACTCTGTAACAGGTAAGTGATTGTTCAGTGTCTATACATGTATTGCCTTTTTGTTGTCTTACAGACTTTCAGGACCAGTGGCCCTCCCCTTCCTGATGGTCCATACAGTCAACAAGGGTCTGTCCATTGCAACTGTGTGTGGCTCGCTATTAATCTGTCTGCAAGTGTGTAACAGGTAGGTCATTATTCAGTTTCTATACATGTATTGACTTTCTTTGTTTGTCTTACAGGTTTTTCAGACAGCATGACCGCCTCCCTCCCTTCCTGATGGTGGATCTGTCCTTCTAGGGTCTGTGCATCTGCAATTGTGTGTGAGTCGCTACTATCTGTCTGCAAGTGTGTAACAGGTAGGGGATCATGAAGTTTCTAAACATGTATTGACTTTCTTTTTTGTGTTACAGATTCTCAAGAAGTTCATCAACCTCTTGTTCTCCCTGAAGTTGTGTCCTTCTTGCAGATATTTTCATCTGTAACTGTGTGTGGTTCGCTGTCCATCATTCTGCATCTCTGTAACAGGTAAGTGATCATTCAGTGTCTATACATGTATTGCCTTTTTGTTGTCTTACAGGCTTTCAGGACCAATGGCTCCCCACTTCCTGATGTTGCATACAGCCAACAAGGGACTGTCCATTGCAACTGTGTGTGGCTCGCTATTAATCTGTCTGCAAGTGTGTAACAGGTAGGTCATCATTCAGTTTCTATACATGTATTGACTTTCTTTGTTTGTCTTACAGGTTGTACGGACAGCATTACCGCCTCCCTCCCTTCCTGATGGAGGATCTGTCCTTCAAGGGTCTGTGCATCTGCAACTGTGTGTGGCTCGCTATTAATCTGTCTGCAAGTGTGTAACAGGTAGGTCATCATTCAGTTTCTATACATGTATTGACTTTCTTTGTTTGTCTTACAGGTTTTATGGACAGCATGATCGCCTCCCTCCCTTCCTGATGGAGGATCTGTCCTTCAAGGGTCTGTGCATCTGCAACTGTGTGTGGCTCGCTATTAATCTGTCTGCAAGTGTGTAACAGGTTGGTGATCATTAAGTTTCTATACATGTCTTGACTTTCTTTTTTGTGTTACAGATTCTCAAGAAGTTCATCAACCTCTTCTTCTCCCTGAAGGTGTATCCTCCAAATATTTTAATCTGTATCTGTGTGAGGTTTGATGTTCATCATTCTGCAACTCTGTAACAGGTAAGTGATCGTTCAGTGTCTATACATGTATTGCCTTTTTGTTGTCTTACAGGCTTTCAGAACCAACGGCTCCCACCTTCCTGATGATGCACACAGACAACAACGGTCTGTCCATTGCAACTGTTTGTGGCTTGCTATTAATCTGTCTGCAAGTGTGTAACAGGTAGGTCATCATTCAGTTTCTATGCATGTATTGACTTTCTTTGTTTGTCTTACAGGTTTTTCGGACAGCATGACCGCCTCCCTCCCTTCCTGATGGAGGATCTGTTTTTCGAGGGTCTCTGCATCTGCAACTGTTTGTGGTTCGCTATTAATCTGTCTGCAAGTGTGTAACAGGTAGGTCATCATTCAGTTTCTATACATGTATTGACTTTCTTTGTTTGTCTTACAGGTTTTACGGACAGCATGACCGCCTCCCTCCCTTCCTGATGGAGGATCTGTCCTTCAAGGGTCTGTGCAGCTGCAACTGTGTGTGGCTCGCTATTAATCTGTCTGCAAGTGTGTAACAGGTAGGTCATCATTCAGTTTCTATACATGTATTGACTTTCTTTTTTATGTTACACATTCTCAAGAAGTTTATCAACCTCTTGTTCTCCCTGAAGTTGTGTCCTTCTTACAGATATTTTCATCTGTAACTGTGTGTGGTTCGCTGTCCATCATTCTGCAACTCTTTAACAGGTAAGTGATCATTCAGTGTCTATACATGTATTGCCTTTTTGTTGTCTTACAGGCTTTCAGGACCAATGGCTCCCCACTTCCTGATGTTGCATACAGCCAACAAGGGACTGTCCATTTCAACTGTGTGACTCGCTACTATCTGTCTGCAAGTGTGTAACATAAGTCATCATTCAGTTTCTGTACATGTATTGACATTCTTTGTTTGTCTTACAGGTTTTTCAGACAGCATGACTGCCTCCCTCCGTTCCTGATGTTGGATCTGTCCTTCAAGGGTCTGTGCATCTTCAACTATGTGTGAGTCGCTACTATCTGTCTGCAAGTGTGTAACAGGTTGGTGAGCATTCAGTTTCTATACATGTATTGACTTTCTTTTTTGTGTTACAGGTTCTCAAGAAGTCCATTAACCTCTTCTTCTCCCTGAAGGTGTATCCTTCTAACAAATATTTTCATCTGCAACTGTGTGTGGTTCGCTGTCCATCATTCTGCAACTCTGCAACAGGTAAGTGATCATTCAGTGTCTATACATATATTGCCTTTTTGATGTCTTACAGACTTTCAGGACCAATGGCTCCCCCCTTCCTGATGGTCCATACAGTCAACAAGGTTCTGTCCATTGCAACTGTGTGTGGCTCGCTATTAATCTGTCTGCAAGTGTGTAACAGGTTGGTGATCATTCAGTTTCTATACATGTATTGACTTTCTTTTTTCTGTTACAGGTTCTCAAGAAGTCCATCAACCTTCTTCTCCCTGAAGGTGTATCCTTCTAACAAATATTCTCATCTGTAACTGTCTGTGGTTCGCTAACCATCATTCTGCAACTCTGTAACAGGTAAGTGATCATTCAGTGTCTATACATGTATTGCCTTTTTGTTGTCTTACAGGCTTTCAGAACCAACGGCTCCCACCTTCCTCATGTTGCACACAGAAGACAACGGTCTGTCCATTGCAACTGTTTGTGGCTTGCTATTAATCTGTCTGCAAGTGTGTAACAGGTAGGTCATCATTCAGTTTCTATACATGTATTGACTTTCTTTGTTTGTCTTACAGGTTTTACGGACAGCATGACCGCCTCCCTCCCTTCCTGATGGAGGATTTGTCCTTCAAGGGTCTGTGCATCTGCAACTGTGTGTTGCTCGCTATTAATCTGTCTGCAAGTGTGTAACAGGTAGGTCATCATTCAGTTTCTATACATGTATTGACTTTCTTTGTTTGTCTTACAGGTTTTACGGACAGCATGACTGCCTCCCTCCCTTCCTGATGGAGGATCTGTCCTTCAAGGGTCTGTGCATCTGCAACTGTGTGTGGCTCGCTATTAATCTGTCTGCAAGTGTGTAACAGGTAGGTCATCATTCAGTTTCTATACATGTATTGACTTTTTTTTTGTTACACGTTCTCAAGAAGTTCATCAACCTCTTGTTCTCCCTGAAGTTGTATCCTTCTAACAAATATTTTTATCTGTAACTGTGTGTGGTTCGCTGTCCATCATTCTGCAACTCTGTAACAGGTAAGTGATCATTCAGTGTCTATACATATATTGCCTTTTTGATGTCTTACAGGCTTTCAGGACCAATGGTTCCCCCCTTCCTGATGGTCCATACAGTCAACAAGGTTCTGTCCATTGCAACTGTGTGTGGCTCGCTATTAATCTGTCTGCAAGTGTGTAACAGGTAGGTCATCATTCAGTTTCTATACATGTATTGACTTTCTTTGTTTGTCTTACAGGTTTTACGGACAGCATGATCGCCTCCCTCCCTTCCTGATGGAGGATCTGTCCTTCAAGGGTCTGTGCATCTGCAACTGTGTGTGGCTCGCTATTAATCTGTCTGCAAGTGTGTAACAGGTAGGTCATCATTCAGTTTCTATACATATATTGACTTTCTTTTTTGTGTTACAGATTCTCAAGAAGTTCATTAACCTCTTCTTCTCCCTGAAGGTGTATCCTACAAATATTTTAATCTGTAACTGTGTGAGGTTTGATGTTCATCATTCTGCAACTCTGTAACAGGTAAGTGATTGTTCAGTGTCTATACATGTATTGCCTTTTTGTTGTCTTACAGACTTTCAGGACCAGTGGCCCTCCCCTTCCTGATGGTCCATACAGTCAACAAGGGTCTGTCCATTGCAACTGTGTGTGGCTCGCTATTAATCTGTCTGCAAGTGTGTAACAGGTAGGTCATTATTCAGTTTCTATACATGTATTGACTTTCTTTGTTTGTCTTACAGGTTTTTCAGACAGCATGACCGCCTCCCTCCCTTCCTGATGGTGGATCTGTCCTTCTAGGGTCTGTGCATCTGCAATTGTGTGTGAGTCGCTACTATCTGTCTGCAAGTGTGTAACAGGTAGGGGATCATGAAGTTTCTAAACATGTATTGACTTTCTTTTTTGTGTTACAGATTCTCAAGAAGTTCATCAACCTCTTGTTCTCCCTGAAGTTGTGTCCTTCTTGCAGATATTTTCATCTGTAACTGTGTGTGGTTCGCTGTCCATCATTCTGCATCTCTGTAACAGGTAAGTGATCATTCAGTGTCTATACATGTATTGCCTGTTTGTTGTCTTACAGGCTTTCAGGACCAATGGCTCCCCACTTCCTGATGTTGCATACAGCCAACAAGGGACTGTCCATTGCAACTGTGTGTGGCTCGCTATTAATCTGTCTGCAAGTGTGTAACAGGTAGGTCATCATTCAGTTTCTATACATGTATTGACTTTCTTTGTTTGTCTTACAGGTTGTACGGACAGCATTACCGCCTCCCTCCCTTCCTGATGGAGGATCTGTCCTTCAAGGGTCTGTGCATCTGCAACTGTGTGTGGCTCGCTATTAATCTGTCTGCAAGTGTGTAACAGGTAGGTCATCATTCAGTTTCTATACATGTATTGACTTTCTTTGTTTGTCTTACAGGTTTTATGGACAGCATGATCGCCTCCCTCCCTTCCTGATGGAGGATCTGTCCTTCAAGGGTCTGTGCATCTGCAACTGTGTGTGGCTCGCTATTAATCTGTCTGCAAGTGTGTAACAGGTTGGTGATCATTAAGTTTCTATACATGTCTTGACTTTCTTTTTTGTGTTACAGATTCTCAAGAAGTTCATCAACCTCTTCTTCTCCCTGAAGGTGTATCCTCCAAATATTTTAATCTGTATCTGTGTGAGGTTTGATGTTCATCATTCTGCAACTCTGTAACAGGTAAGTGATCGTTCAGTGTCTATACATGTATTGCCTTTTTGTTGTCTTACAGGCTTTCAGAACCAACGGCTCCCACCTTCCTGATGATGCACACAGACAACAACGGTCTGTCCATTGCAACTGTTTGTGGCTTGCTATTAATCTGTCTGCAAGTGTGTAACAGGTAGGTCATCATTCAGTTTCTATGCATGTATTGACTTTCTTTGTTTGTCTTACAGGTTTTTCGGACAGCATGACCGCCTCCCTCCCTTCCTGATGGAGGATCTGTTTTTCGAGGGTCTCTGCATCTGCAACTGTTTGTGGTTCGCTATTAATCTGTCTGCAAGTGTGTAACAGGTAGGTCATCATTCAGTTTCTATACATGTATTGACTTTCTTTGTTTGTCTTACAGGTTTTACGGACAGCATGACCGCCTCCCTCCCTTCCTGATGGAGGATCTGTCCTTCAAGGGTCTGTGCAGCTGCAACTGTGTGTGGCTCGCTATTAATCTGTCTGCAAGTGTGTAACAGGTAGGTCATCATTCAGTTTCTATACATGTATTGACTTTCTTTGTTTGTCTTACAGGTTTTACGGACAGCATGACTGCCTCCCTCCCTTCCTGATGGAGGATCTGTCCTTCAAGGGTCTGTGCATCTGCAACTGTGTGTGGCTCGCTATTAATCTGTCTGCAAGTGTGTAACAGGTAGGTCATCATTCAGTTTCTATACATGTATTGACTTTTTTTTTGTTACACGTTCTCAAGAAGTTCATCAACCTCTTGTTCTCCCTGAAGTTGTATCCTTCTAACAAATATTTTTATCTGTAACTGTGTGTGGTTCGCTGTCCATCATTCTGCAACTCTGTAACAGGTAAGTGATCATTCAGTGTCTATACATATATTGCCTTTTTGATGTCTTACAGGCTTTCAGGACCAGTGGCCCTCCCCTTCCTGATGGTCCATACAGTCAACAAGGGTCTGTCCATTGCAACTGTGTGTGGCTCGCTATTAATCTGTCTGCAAGTGTGTAACAGGTAGGTCATTATTCAGTTTCTATACATGTATTGACTTTCTTTGTTTGTCTTACAGGTTTTTCAGACAGCATGACCGCCTCCCTCCCTTCCTGATGGTGGATCTGTCCTTCTAGGGTCTGTGCATCTGCAATTGTGTGTGAGTCGCTACTATCTGTCTGCAAGTGTGTAACAGGTAGGGGATCATTAAGTTTCTAAACATGTATTGACTTTCTTTTTTGTGTTACAGATTCTCAAGAAGTTCATCAACCTCTTGTTCTCCCTGAAGTTGTGTCCTTCTTGCAGATATTTTCATCTGTAACTGTGTGTGGTTCGCTGTCCATCATTCTGCATCTCTGTAACAGGTAAGTGATCATTCAGTGTCTATACATGTATTGCCTTTTTGTTGTTTTACAGGCTTTCAGGACCAATGGCTCCCCACTTCCTGATGTTGCATACAGCCAACAAGGGACTGTCCATTGCAACTGTGTGTGGCTCGCTATTAATCTGTCTGCAAGTGTGTAACAGGTAGGTCATCATTCAGTTTCTATACATGTATTGACTTTCTTTGTTTGTTTTACAGGTTGTACGGACAGCATTACCGCCTCCCTCCCTTCCTGATGGAGGATCTGTCCTTCAAGGGTCTGTGCATCTGCAACTGTGTGTGGCTCGCTATTAATCTGTCTGCAAGTGTGTAACAGGTAGGTCATCATTCAGTTTCTATACATGTATTGACTTTCTTTGTTTGTCTTACAGGTTTTATGGACAGCATGATCGCCTCCCTCCCTTCCTGATGGAGGATCTGTCCTTCAAGGGTCTGTGCATCTGCAACTGTGTGTGGCTCGCTATTAATCTGTCTGTAAGTGTGTAACAGGTTGGTGATCAATAAGTTTCTATACATGTCTTGACTTTCTTTTTTGTGTTACAGATTCTCAAGAAGTTCATCAACCTCTTCTTCTCCCTGAAGGTGTATCCTCCAAATATTTTAATCTGTATCTGTGTGAGGTTTGATGTTCAACATTCTGCAAATCTGTAACAGGTAAGTGATCGTTCAGTGTCTATACATGTATTGCCTTTTTGTTGTCTTACAGGCTTTCAGAACCAACGGCTCCCACCTTCCTGATGATGCACACAGACAACAACGGTCTGTCCATTGCAACTGTTTGTGGCTTGCTATTAATCTGTCTGCAAGTGTGTAACAGGTAGGTCATCATTCAGTTTCTATGCATGTATTGACTTTCTTTGTTTGTCTTACAGGTTTGTCAGACAGCATGACTGCCTCCCTCCGTTCCTGATGTTGGATCTGTCCTTCAAGGTTCTGTGCATCTTCATCTATGTATGAGTCGCTACTATCTGTCTGCAAGTGTGTAACAGATTGGTGAGCATTCAGTTTCTATACATGTATTGACTTTCTTTTTTGTGTTACAGGTTCTCAAGAACTCCATTAACCTCTTCTTCTCCCTGAAGGTGTATCCTTCTAACAAATATCCTCATCTGTAACTGTCTGTGGTTCGCTAACCATCATTCTGCAACTCTGTAACAGGTAAGTGATCATTCAGTGTCTATACATGTATTGCCTTTTTGTTGTCTTACAGGCTTTCAGAACCAACGGCTCCCACCTTCCTCATGTTGCACACAGACAACAACGGTCTGTCCATTGCAACTATTTGTGGCTTGCTATTAATCTGTCTGCAAGTGTGTAACAGGTAGGTCATCATTCAGTTTCTATACATGTATTGACTTTCTTTTTTGTGTTACAGATTCTCAAGAAGTTCATCAACCTCTTCTTCTCCCTGAAGGTGTATCCTCCAAATATTTTAATCTGTAACTGTGTGAGGTTTGATGTTCATCATTCTGCAACTCTGTAACAGGTAAGTGATCGTTCAGTGTCTATACATGTATTGCCTTTTTGTTGTCTTACAGGCTTTCAGAACCAACGGCTCCCACCTTCCTGATGTTGCACACAGACAACAACGGTCTGTCCATTGCAACTGTTTGTGGCTTGCTATTAATCTGTCTGCAAGTGTGTAACAGGTAGGTCATCATTCAGTTTCTATACATGTATTGACTTTCTTTGTTTGTCTTACAGGTTTTACGGACAGCATGACCGCCTCCCTCCCTTCCTGATGGAGGATCTGTCCTTCAAGGGTCTGTGCATCTGCAACTGTGTGTGGCTCGCTATTAATCTGTCTGCAAGTGTGTAACATGTAGGTCATCATTCAGTTTCTATACATGTATTGACTTTCTTTGTTTGTCTTACAGGTTTTTTGGACAGCATGACCGCCTCCCTCCCTTCCTGATGGAGGATCTGTCCTTCGAGGGTCTGTGCATCTGCAACTGTTTGTGGTTCGCTATTAATCTGTCTGCAAGTGTGTAACAGGTAGGTCATCATTCAGTTTCTATACATGTATTGACTTTCTTTGTTTGTCTTACAGGTTTTACGGACAGCATGACCGCCTCCCTCCCTTCCTGATGGAGGATCTGTCCTTCAAGGGTCTGTGCATCTGCAACTGTGTGTGGCTCGCTATTAATCTGTCTGCAAGTGTGTAACAGGTAGGTCATCATTCAGTTTCTATACATGTATTGACTTTCTTTTTTCTGTTACAGGTTCTCAAGAAGTCCATCAACCTCTTCTTCTCCCTGAAGGTGTATCCTTCTAACAAATATTCTCATCTGTAACTGTCTGTGGTTCGCTAACCATCATTCTGCAACTCTGTAACAGGTAAGTGATCATTCAGTGTCTATACATGCATTGCCTTTTTGTTGTCTTACAGGCTTTCAGGACCAATGGCTCCCCACTTCCTGATGTTGCATACAGCCAACAAGGGACTGTCCATTTCAACTGTGTGTGACTCGCTACTATCTGTCTGCAAGTGTGTAACATAAGTCATCATTCAGTTTCTGTACATGTATTGACATTCTTTGTTTGTCTTACAGGTTTTTCAGACAGCATGACTGCCTCCCTCCGTTCCTGATGTTGGATCTGTCCTTCAAGGGTCTGTGCATCTTCAACTATGTGTGAGTCGCTACTATCTGTCTGCAAGTGTGTAACAGGTTGGTGAGCATTCAGTTTCTATACATGTATTGACTTTCTTTTTTGTGTTACAGGTTCTCAAGAAGTCCATTAACCTCTTCTTCTCCCTGAAGGTGTATCCTTCTAACAAATATTTTCATCTGCAACTGTGTGTGGTTCGCTGTCCATCATTCTGCAACTCTGCAACAGGTAAGTGATCATTCAGTGTCTATACATATATTGCCTTTTTGATGTCTTACAGACTTTCAGGACCAATGGCTCCCCCCTTCCTGATGGTCCATACAGTCAACAAGGTTCTGTCCATTGCAACTGTGTGTGGCTCGCTATTAATCTGTCTGCAAGTGTGTAACAGGTTGGTGATCATTCAGTTTCTATACATGTATTGACTTTCTTTTTTCTGTTACAGGTTCTCAAGAAGTCCATCAACCTTCTTCTCCCTGAAGGTGTATCCTTCTAACAAATATTCTCATCTGTAACTGTCTGTGGTTCGCTAACCATCATTCTGCAACTCTGTAACAGGTAAGTGATCATTCAGTGTCTATACATGTATTGCCTTTTTGTTGTCTTACAGGCTTTCAGAACCAACGGCTCCCACCTTCCTCATGTTGCACACAGAAGACAACGGTCTGTCCATTGCAACTGTTTGTGGCTTGCTATTAATCTGTCTGCAAGTGTGTAACAGGTAGGTCATCATTCAGTTTCTATACATGTATTGACTTTCTTTGTTTGTCTTACAGGTTTTACGGACAGCATGACCGCCTCCCTCCCTTCCTGATGGAGGATTTGTCCTTCAAGGGTCTGTGCATCTGCAACTGTGTGTTGCTCGCTATTAATCTGTCTGCAAGTGTGTAACAGGTAGGTCATCATTCAGTTTCTATACATGTATTGACTTTCTTTGTTTGTCTTACAGGTTTTACGGACAGCATGACTGCCTCCCTCCCTTCCTGATGGAGGATCTGTCCTTCAAGGGTCTGTGCATCTGCAACTGTGTGTGGCTCGCTATTAATCTGTCTGCAAGTGTGTAACAGGTAGGTCATCATTCAGTTTCTATACATGTATTGACTTTTTTTTTGTTACACGTTCTCAAGAAGTTCATCAACCTCTTGTTCTCCCTGAAGTTGTATCCTTCTAACAAATATTTTTATCTGTAACTGTGTGTGGTTCGCTGTCCATCATTCTGCAACTCTGTAACAGGTAAGTGATCATTCAGTGTCTATACATATATTGCCTTTTTGATGTCTTACAGGCTTTCAGGACCAGTGGCCCTCCCCTTCCTGATGGTCCATACAGTCAACAAGGGTCTGTCCATTGCAACTGTGTGTGGCTCGCTATTAATCTGTCTGCAAGTGTGTAACAGGTAGGTCATTATTCAGTTTCTATACATGTATTGACTTTCTTTGTTTGTCTTACAGGTTTTTCAGACAGCATGACCGCCTCCCTCCCTTCCTGATGGTGGATCTGTCCTTCTAGGGTCTGTGCATCTGCAATTGTGTGTGAGTCGCTACTATCTGTCTGCAAGTGTGTAACAGGTAGGGGATCATTAAGTTTCTAAACATGTATTGACTTTCTTTTTTGTGTTACAGATTCTCAAGAAGTTCATCAACCTCTTGTTCTCCCTGAAGTTGTGTCCTTCTTGCAGATATTTTCATCTGTAACTGTGTGTGGTTCGCTGTCCATCATTCTGCATCTCTGTAACAGGTAAGTGATCATTCAGTGTCTATACATGTATTGCCTTTTTGTTGTTTTACAGGCTTTCAGGACCAATGGCTCCCCACTTCCTGATGTTGCATACAGCCAACAAGGGACTGTCCATTGCAACTGTGTGTGGCTCGCTATTAATCTGTCTGCAAGTGTGTAACAGGTAGGTCATCATTCAGTTTCTATACATGTATTGACTTTCTTTGTTTGTTTTACAGGTTGTACGGACAGCATTACCGCCTCCCTCCCTTCCTGATGGAGGATCTGTCCTTCAAGGGTCTGTGCATCTGCAACTGTGTGTGGCTCGCTATTAATCTGTCTGCAAGTGTGTAACAGGTAGGTCATCATTCAGTTTCTATACATGTATTGACTTTCTTTGTTTGTCTTACAGGTTTTATGGACAGCATGATCGCCTCCCTCCCTTCCTGATGGAGGATCTGTCCTTCAAGGGTCTGTGCATCTGCAACTGTGTGTGGCTCGCTATTAATCTGTCTGTAAGTGTGTAACAGGTTGGTGATCAATAAGTTTCTATACATGTCTTGACTTTCTTTTTTGTGTTACAGATTCTCAAGAAGTTCATCAACCTCTTCTTCTCCCTGAAGGTGTATCCTCCAAATATTTTAATCTGTATCTGTGTGAGGTTTGATGTTCAACATTCTGCAAATCTGTAACAGGTAAGTGATCGTTCAGTGTCTATACATGTATTGCCTTTTTGTTGTCTTACAGGCTTTCAGAACCAACGGCTCCCACCTTCCTGATGATGCACACAGACAACAACGGTCTGTCCATTGCAACTGTTTGTGGCTTGCTATTAATCTGTCTGCAAGTGTGTAACAGGTAGGTCATCATTCAGTTTCTATGCATGTATTGACTTTCTTTGTTTGTCTTACAGGTTTGTCAGACAGCATGACTGCCTCCCTCCGTTCCTGATGTTGGATCTGTCCTTCAAGGTTCTGTGCATCTTCATCTATGTATGAGTCGCTACTATCTGTCTGCAAGTGTGTAACAGATTGGTGAGCATTCAGTTTCTATACATGTATTGACTTTCTTTTTTGTGTTACAGGTTCTCAAGAACTCCATTAACCTCTTCTTCTCCCTGAAGGTGTATCCTTCTAACAAATATCCTCATCTGTAACTGTCTGTGGTTCGCTAACCATCATTCTGCAACTCTGTAACAGGTAAGTGATCATTCAGTGTCTATACATGTATTGCCTTTTTGTTGTCTTACAGGCTTTCAGAACCAACGGCTCCCACCTTCCTCATGTTGCACACAGACAACAACGGTCTGTCCATTGCAACTATTTGTGGCTTGCTATTAATCTGTCTGCAAGTGTGTAACAGGTAGGTCATCATTCAGTTTCTATACATGTATTGACTTTCTTTTTTGTGTTACAGATTCTCAAGAAGTTCATCAACCTCTTCTTCTCCCTGAAGGTGTATCCTCCAAATATTTTAATCTGTAACTGTGTGAGGTTTGATGTTCATCATTCTGCAACTCTGTAACAGGTAAGTGATCGTTCAGTGTCTATACATGTATTGCCTTTTTGTTGTCTTACAGGCTTTCAGAACCAACGGCTCCCACCTTCCTGATGTTGCACACAGACAACAACGGTCTGTCCATTGCAACTGTTTGTGGCTTGCTATTAATCTGTCTGCAAGTGTGTAACAGGTAGGTCATCATTCAGTTTCTATACATGTATTGACTTTCTTTGTTTGTCTTACAGGTTTTACGGACAGCATGACCGCCTCCCTCCCTTCCTGATGGAGGATCTGTCCTTCAAGGGTCTGTGCATCTGCAACTGTGTGTGGCTCGCTATTAATCTGTCTGCAAGTGTGTAACATGTAGGTCATCATTCAGTTTCTATACATGTATTGACTTTCTTTGTTTGTCTTACAGGTTTTTTGGACAGCATGACCGCCTCCCTCCCTTCCTGATGGAGGATCTGTCCTTCGAGGGTCTGTGCATCTGCAACTGTTTGTGGTTCGCTATTAATCTGTCTGCAAGTGTGTAACAGGTAGGTCATCATTCAGTTTCTATACATGTATTGACTTTCTTTGTTTGTCTTACAGGTTTTACGGACAGCATGACCGCCTCCCTCCCTTCCTGATGGAGGATCTGTCCTTCAAGGGTCTGTGCATCTGCAACTGTGTGTGGCTCGCTATTAATCTGTCTGCAAGTGTGTAACAGGTAGGTCATCATTCAGTTTCTATACATGTATTGACTTTCTTTTTTCTGTTACAGGTTCTCAAGAAGTCCATCAACCTCTTCTTCTCCCTGAAGGTGTATCCTTCTAACAAATATTCTCATCTGTAACTGTCTGTGGTTCGCTAACCATCATTCTGCAACTCTGTAACAGGTAAGTGATCATTCAGTGTCTATACATGCATTGCCTTTTTGTTGTCTTACAGGCTTTCAGGACCAATGGCTCCCCACTTCCTGATGTTGCATACAGCCAACAAGGGACTGTCCATTTCAACTGTGTGTGACTCGCTACTATCTGTCTGCAAGTGTGTAACATAAGTCATCATTCAGTTTCTGTACATGTATTGACATTCTTTGTTTGTCTTACAGGTTTTTCAGACAGCATGACTGCCTCCCTCCGTTCCTGATGTTGGATCTGTCCTTCAAGGGTCTGTGCATCTTCAACTATGTGTGAGTCGCTACTATCTGTCTGCAAGTGTGTAACAGGTTGGTGAGCATTCAGTTTCTATACATGTATTGACATTCTTTTTTGTGTTACAGGTTCTCAAGAAGTCCATTAACCTCTTCTTCTCCCTGAAGGTGTATCCTTCTAACAAATATTTTCATCTGCAACTGTGTGTGGTTCGCTGTCCATCATTCTGCAACTCTGTAACAGGTAAGTGATCATTCAGTGTCTATACATGTATTGCCTTTTTGTTGTCTTACAGGCTTTCAGAACCAACGGCTCCCACCTTCCTCATGTTGCACACAGAAGACAACGGTCTGTCCATTGCAACTGTTTGTGGCTTGCTATTAATCTGTCTGCAAGTGTGTAACAGGTAGGTCATCATTCAGTTTCTATACATGTATTGACTTTCTTTGTTTGTCTTACAGGTTTTACGGACAGCATGACCGCCTCCCTCCCTTCCTGATGGAGGATTTGTCCTTCAAGGGTCTGTGCATCTGCAACTGTGTGTTGCTCGCTATTAATCTGTCTGCAAGTGTGTAACAGGTAGGTCATCATTCAGTTCCTATACATGTATTGACTTTCTTTGTTTGTCTTACAGGTTTTACGGACAGCATGACCGCCTCCCTCCCTTCCTGATGGAGGATCTGTCCTTCAAGGGTCTGTGCATCTGCAACTGTGTGTGGCTCGCTATTAATCTGTCTGCAAGTGTGTAACAGGTAGGTCATCATTCAGTTTCTATACATGTATTGACTTTTTTTTTGTTACACGTTCTCAAGAAGTTCATCAACCTCTTGTTCTCCCTGAAGTTGTATCCTTCTAACAAATATTTTTATCTGTAACTGTGTGTGGTTCGCTGTCCATCATTCTGCAACTCTGTAACAGGTAAGTGATCATTCAGTGTCTATACATATATTGCCTTTTTGATGTCTTACAGGCTTTCAGGACCAGTGGCCCTCCCCTTCCTGATGGTCCATACAGTCAACAAGGGTCTGTCCATTGCAACTGTGTGTGGCTCGCTATTAATCTGTCTGCAAGTGTGTAACAGGTAGGTCATTATTCAGTTTCTATACATGTATTGACTTTCTTTGTTTGTCTTACAGGTTTTTCAGACAGCATGACCGCCTCCCTCCCTTCCTGATGGTGGATCTGTCCTTCTAGGGTCTGTGCATCTGCAATTGTGTGTGAGTCGCTACTATCTGTCTGCAAGTGTGTAACAGGTAGGGGATCATTAAGTTTCTAAACATGTATTGACTTTCTTTTTTGTGTTACAGATTCTCAAGAAGTTCATCAACCTCTTGTTCTCCCTGAAGTTGTGTCCTTCTTGCAGATATTTTCATCTGTAACTGTGTGTGGTTCGCTGTCCATCATTCTGCATCTCTGTAACAGGTAAGTGATCATTCAGTGTCTATACATGTATTGCCTTTTTGTTGTTTTACAGGCTTTCAGGACCAATGGCTCCCCACTTCCTGATGTTGCATACAGCCAACAAGGGACTGTCCATTGCAACTGTGTGTGGCTCGCTATTAATCTGTCTGCAAGTGTGTAACAGGTAGGTCATCATTCAGTTTCTATACATGTATTGACTTTCTTTGTTTGTTTTACAGGTTGTACGGACAGCATTACCGCCTCCCTCCCTTCCTGATGGAGGATCTGTCCTTCAAGGGTCTGTGCATCTGCAACTGTGTGTGGCTCGCTATTAATCTGTCTGCAAGTGTGTAACAGGTAGGTCATCATTCAGTTTCTATACATGTATTGACTTTCTTTGTTTGTCTTACAGGTTTTATGGACAGCATGATCGCCTCCCTCCCTTCCTGATGGAGGATCTGTCCTTCAAGGGTCTGTGCATCTGCAACTGTGTGTGGCTCGCTATTAATCTGTCTGTAAGTGTGTAACAGGTTGGTGATCAATAAGTTTCTATACATGTCTTGACTTTCTTTTTTGTGTTACAGATTCTCAAGAAGTTCATCAACCTCTTCTTCTCCCTGAAGGTGTATCCTCCAAATATTTTAATCTGTATCTGTGTGAGGTTTGATGTTCAACATTCTGCAAATCTGTAACAGGTAAGTGATCGTTCAGTGTCTATACATGTATTGCCTTTTTGTTGTCTTACAGGCTTTCAGAACCAACGGCTCCCACCTTCCTGATGATGCACACAGACAACAACGGTCTGTCCATTGCAACTGTTTGTGGCTTGCTATTAATCTGTCTGCAAGTGTGTAACAGGTAGGTCATCATTCAGTTTCTATGCATGTATTGACTTTCTTTGTTTGTCTTACAGGTTTGTCAGACAGCATGACTGCCTCCCTCCGTTCCTGATGTTGGATCTGTCCTTCAAGGTTCTGTGCATCTTCATCTATGTATGAGTCGCTACTATCTGTCTGCAAGTGTGTAACAGATTGGTGAGCATTCAGTTTCTATACATGTATTGACTTTCTTTTTTGTGTTACAGGTTCTCAAGAACTCCATTAACCTCTTCTTCTCCCTGAAGGTGTATCCTTCTAACAAATATCCTCATCTGTAACTGTCTGTGGTTCGCTAACCATCATTCTGCAACTCTGTAACAGGTAAGTGATCATTCAGTGTCTATACATGTATTGCCTTTTTGTTGTCTTACAGGCTTTCAGAACCAACGGCTCCCACCTTCCTCATGTTGCACACAGACAACAACGGTCTGTCCATTGCAACTATTTGTGGCTTGCTATTAATCTGTCTGCAAGTGTGTAACAGGTAGGTCATCATTCAGTTTCTATACATGTATTGACTTTCTTTTTTGTGTTACAGATTCTCAAGAAGTTCATCAACCTCTTCTTCTCCCTGAAGGTGTATCCTCCAAATATTTTAATCTGTAACTGTGTGAGGTTTGATGTTCATCATTCTGCAACTCTGTAACAGGTAAGTGATCGTTCAGTGTCTATACATGTATTGCCTTTTTGTTGTCTTACAGGCTTTCAGAACCAACGGCTCCCACCTTCCTGATGTTGCACACAGACAACAACGGTCTGTCCATTGCAACTGTTTGTGGCTTGCTATTAATCTGTCTGCAAGTGTGTAACAGGTAGGTCATCATTCAGTTTCTATACATGTATTGACTTTCTTTGTTTGTCTTACAGGTTTTACGGACAGCATGACCGCCTCCCTCCCTTCCTGATGGAGGATCTGTCCTTCAAGGGTCTGTGCATCTGCAACTGTGTGTGGCTCGCTATTAATCTGTCTGCAAGTGTGTAACATGTAGGTCATCATTCAGTTTCTATACATGTATTGACTTTCTTTGTTTGTCTTACAGGTTTTTTGGACAGCATGACCGCCTCCCTCCCTTCCTGATGGAGGATCTGTCCTTCGAGGGTCTGTGCATCTGCAACTGTTTGTGGTTCGCTATTAATCTGTCTGCAAGTGTGTAACAGGTAGGTCATCATTCAGTTTCTATACATGTATTGACTTTCTTTGTTTGTCTTACAGGTTTTACGGACAGCATGACCGCCTCCCTCCCTTCCTGATGGAGGATCTGTCCTTCAAGGGTCTGTGCATCTGCAACTGTGTGTGGCTCGCTATTAATCTGTCTGCAAGTGTGTAACAGGTAGGTCATCATTCAGTTTCTATACATGTATTGACTTTCTTTTTTCTGTTACAGGTTCTCAAGAAGTCCATCAACCTCTTCTTCTCCCTGAAGGTGTATCCTTCTAACAAATATTCTCATCTGTAACTGTCTGTGGTTCGCTAACCATCATTCTGCAACTCTGTAACAGGTAAGTGATCATTCAGTGTCTATACATGCATTGCCTTTTTGTTGTCTTACAGGCTTTCAGGACCAATGGCTCCCCACTTCCTGATGTTGCATACAGCCAACAAGGGACTGTCCATTTCAACTGTGTGTGACTCGCTACTATCTGTCTGCAAGTGTGTAACATAAGTCATCATTCAGTTTCTGTACATGTATTGACATTCTTTGTTTGTCTTACAGGTTTTTCAGACAGCATGACTGCCTCCCTCCGTTCCTGATGTTGGATCTGTCCTTCAAGGGTCTGTGCATCTTCAACTATGTGTGAGTCGCTACTATCTGTCTGCAAGTGTGTAACAGGTTGGTGAGCATTCAGTTTCTATACATGTATTGACATTCTTTTTTGTGTTACAGGTTCTCAAGAAGTCCATTAACCTCTTCTTCTCCCTGAAGGTGTATCCTTCTAACAAATATTTTCATCTGCAACTGTGTGTGGTTCGCTGTCCATCATTCTGCAACTCTGTAACAGGTAAGTGATCATTCAGTGTCTATACATGTATTGCCTTTTTGTTGTCTTACAGGCTTTCAGAACCAACGGCTCCCACCTTCCTCATGTTGCACACAGAAGACAACGGTCTGTCCATTGCAACTGTTTGTGGCTTGCTATTAATCTGTCTGCAAGTGTGTAACAGGTAGGTCATCATTCAGTTTCTATACATGTATTGACTTTCTTTGTTTGTCTTACAGGTTTTACGGACAGCATGACCGCCTCCCTCCCTTCCTGATGGAGGATTTGTCCTTCAAGGGTCTGTGCATCTGCAACTGTGTGTTGCTCGCTATTAATCTGTCTGCAAGTGTGTAACAGGTAGGTCATCATTCAGTTCCTATACATGTATTGACTTTCTTTGTTTGTCTTACAGGTTTTACGGACAGCATGACCGCCTCCCTCCCTTCCTGATGGAGGATCTGTCCTTCAAGGGTCTGTGCATCTGCAACTGTGTGTGGCTCGCTATTAATCTGTCTGCAAGTGTGTAACAGGTAGGTCATCATTCAGTTTCTATACATGTATTGACTTTTTTTTTGTTACACGTTCTCAAGAAGTTCATCAACCTCTTGTTCTCCCTGAAGTTGTATCCTTCTAACAAATATTTTTATCTGTAACTGTGTGTGGTTCGCTGTCCATCATTCTGCAACTCTGTAACAGGTAAGTGATCATTCAGTGTCTATACATATATTGCCTTTTTGATGTCTTACAGGCTTTCAGGACCAATGGCCCTCCCCTTCCTGATGGTCCATACAGTCAACAAGGGTCTGTCCATTGCAACTGTGTGTGGCTCGCTATTAATCTGTCTGCAAGTGTGTAACAGGTAGGTCATTATTCAGTTTCTATACATGTATTGACTTTCTTTGTTTGTCTTACAGGTTTTTCGGAAAGCATGACCGCCTCCCTCCCTTCCTGATGGTGGATCTGTCCTTCTAGGGTCTGTGCATCTGCAATTGTGTGTGAGTCGCTACTATCTGTCTGCAAGTGTGTAACAGGTAGGGGATCATTAAGTTTCTAAACATGTATTGACTTTCTTTTTTGTGTTACAGATTCTCAAGAAGTTCATCAACCTCTTGTTCTCCCTGAAGTTGTGTCCTTCTTGCAGATATTTTCATCTGTAACTGTGTGTGGTTCGCTGTCCATCATTCTGCATCTCTGTAACAGGTAAGTGATCATTCAGTGTCTATACATGTATTGCCTTTTTGTTGTTTTACAGGCTTTCAGGACCAATGGCTCCCCACTTCCTGATGTTGCATACAGCCAACAAGGGACTGTCCATTGCAACTGTGTGTGGCTCGCTATTAATCTGTCTGCAAGTGTGTAACAGGTAGGTCATCATTCAGTTTCTATACATGTATTGACTTTCTTTGTTTGTCTTACAGGTTTTATGGACAGCATGATCGCCTCCCTCCCTTCCTGATGGAGGATCTGTCCTTCAAGGGTCTGTGCATCTGCAACTGTGTGTGGCTCGCTATTAATCTGTCTGCAAGTGTGTAACAGGTTGGTGATCAATAAGTTTCTATACATGTCTTGACTTTCTTTTTTGTGTTACAGATTCTCAAGAAGTTCATCAACCTCTTCTTCTCCCTGAAGGTGTATCCTCCAAATATTTTAATCTGTATCTGTGTGAGGTTTGATGTTCATCATTCTGCAACTCTGTAACAGGTAAGTGATCGTTCAGTGTCTATACATGTATTGCCTTTTTGTTGTCTTACAGGCTTTCAGAACCAACGGCTCCCACCTTCCTGATGATGCACACAGACAACAACGGTCTGTCCATTGCAACTGTTTGTGGCTTGCTATTAATCTGTCTGCAAGTGTGTAACAGGTAGGTCATCATTCAGTTTCTATGCATGTATTGACTTTCTTTGTTTGTCTTACAGGTTTTTCAGACAGCATGACTGCCTCCCTCCGTTCCTGATGTTGGATCTGTCCTTCAAGGTTCTGTGCATCTTCATCTATGTATGAGTCGCTACTATCTGTCTGCAAGTGTGTAACAGATTGGTGAGCATTCAGTTTCTATACATGTATTGACTTTCTTTTTTGTGTTACAGGTTCTCAAGAACTCCATTAACCTCTTCTTCTCCCTGAAGGTGTATCCTTCTAACAAATATTCTCATCTGTAACTGTCTGTGGTTCGCTAACCATCATTCTGCAACTCTGTAACAGGTAAGTGATCATTCAGTGTCTATACATGTATTGCCTTTTTGTTGTCTTACAGGCTTTCAGAACCAACGGCTCCCACCTTCCTCATGTTGCACACAGACAACAACGGTCTGTCCATTGCAACTATTTGTGGCTTGCTATTAATCTGTCTGCAAGTGTGTAACAGGTAGGTCATCATTCAGTTTCTATACATGTATTGACTTTCTTTGTTTGTCTTACAGGTTTTACGGACAGCATGACCGCCTCCCTCCCTTCCTGATGGAGGATTTGTCCTTCAAGGGTCTGTGCATCTGCAGCTGTGTGTTGCTCGCTATTAATCTGTTTGCAATTGTGTAACAGGTAGGTCATCATTCAGTTTCTATACATGTATTGACTTTCTTTGTTTGTCTTACAAGTTTTACGGACAGCATGACCGCCTCCCTCCCTTCCTGATGGAGGATCTGTCCTTCGAGGGTCTATGCATCTGCAACTGTTTGTGGTTCGCTATTAATCTGTCTGCAAGTGTGTAACAGGTAGGTGATCATTCAGTTTCTATACATGTATTGCCTTTTTGTTGTCTTTCAGACTTTTAAGACCAAAGGCTCCCCCCTTCCTGATGGTGCATTCGCTGTCCATCATTCTGCAACTCTGTAACAGGTAAGTGATCATTCAGTGTCTATACATGTATTGCCTTTTTGTTGTCTTACAGGCTTTCAGGACCAATGGCTCCCACCTTCCTGATGGTGCATACAGTCAAAAAGTGTCTGTCCATTGCAACTGTGTGTGGCTCGCTATCAATCTGTCTGCAAGTGTGTAACAGGTAGGTGATCATTCAGTTTCTATACATGTATTGCCTTTTTGTTGTCTTTCAGGCTTTTAAGACCAAAGGCTCCCCCCTTCCTGATGGTGCATTCAGCCAACAAGTGTCTGTCCATTGCAACTGTGTGTGGCTCGCTATCAATCTGTCTGCAAGTGTGTAACAGGTAGGTGATCATTCAGTTTCTATACATGTATTGCCTTTTTGTTGTCTTTCAGACTTTCAGGACCAGTGGCCCTCCCCTTCCTGATGGTCCATACAGTCAACAAGGGCTGTCCATTGCAACTGTGTGTGGCTCGCTATTGATCTGTCTGCAAGTGTGTAACAGGTAGGTCATCATTCAGTTTCTATACATGTATTGACTTTCTTTGTTTGCCTTACAGGTTTTTCGGACAGCATGACCGCCTCCCTCCCTTCCTATTGGTGGATCTGTCCTTCAAGGGTCTGTGCATCTGCAACTGTGTGTGAGTCGCTACTGTCTGTCTGCAAGTGTGTAACAGGTAGGTTATCATTCACTTTCTATACATGTATTGACTTTATTTTTTGTGTTACAGGTTTTTAAGAAGTTCATCAACCTCTTGTTCTCCCTGAAGGTGTATCCTTCTAACAAATATTCTCATCTGTAACTGTCTGTGGTTCGCTGACCATCATTCTGCAACTCTGTAACAGGTAAGTGATCATTCAGTGTCTATACATGTATTGCCTTTTTGTTGTCTTAGTGGCTTTTAGAACCAATGGCTCCAACCTTCCTGATGTTGTACACAGACAACAACGGTCTGTCCATTGCAACTGTTTGTGGCTCGCTATTAATCTTTCTGCAAGTGTGTAACAGGTAGGTCATCATTCAGTTTCTATACATGTATTGACTTTCTTTGTTTGTCTTACAGGTTTTACGGACAGCATGACCGCCTCCCTCCCTTCCTGATGGAGGATCTGTCCTTCAAGGGTCTGTGCATCTGCAACTGTGTGTGGCTCGCTATTAATCTGTCTGCAAGTGTGTAACAGGTAGGTCATCATTCAGTTTCTATACATGTATTGACTTTCTTTGTTTGTCTTACAGGTTTTACGGACAGCATGACCGCCTCCCTCCCTTCCTGATGGAGGATCTGTCCTTCAAGGGTCTGTGCATCTGCAACTGTGTGTGGCTCGCTATTAATCTGTCTGCATGTGTGTAACAGGTTGGTCATCATTCAGTTTCTATACATGTATTGCCTTTTTGTTGTCTTACAGACTTTCAGGACCAGTGGCCCTCCCCTTCCTGATGGTCCATACAGTCAACAAGGGTTTGTCCATTGCAACTGTGTGTGTCTCGCTACTATCTGTCTGCAAGTGTGTAACAGATAAGTCATCATTCAGTTTCTGTACATGTATTGACATTCTTTGTTTGTCTTACAGGTTTTTCAGACAGCATGACTGCCTCCCTCCGTTCCTGATGTTGGATCTGTCCTTCAAGGGTCTGTGCATCTTCAACTATGTGTGAGTCGCTACTATCTGTCTGCAAGTGTGTAACAGGTTGGTGATCATTCAGTTTCTATACATGTATTGACTTTCTTTTTTGTGTTACAGATTCTCAAGAAGTTCATCAACCTCTTCTTCTCCCTGAAGGTGTATCCTCCAAATATTTTAATCTGTAACTGTGTGAGGTTTGATGTTCATCATTCTGCAACTCTGTAACACGTAAGTGATCGTTCAGTGTCTATACATGTATTGCCTTTTTGTTGTCTTACAAGCTTTCAGAACCAACGGCTCCCACCTTCCTGATGTTGCACACAGACAACAACGGTCTGTCCATTGCAACTGTTTGTGGCTTGCTATTAATCTGTCTGCAAGTGTGTAACAGGTAGGTCATCATTCAGTTTCTATACATGTATTGACTTTCTTTGTTTGTCTTTCAGGTTTTTTGGACAGCATGACTGCCTCCCTCCCTTCCTGATGGAGGATCTGTCCTTCGAGGGTCTGTGCATCTGCAACTGTTTGTGGTTCGCTATTAATCTGTCTGCAAGTGTGTAACAGGTTGGTCATCATTCAGTTTCTATACATGTATTGACTTTCTTTTTTGTGTTACACATTCTCAAGAAGTTCAACAACCTCTTGTTCTCCCTGAAGTTGTGTCCTTCTTTCAGATATTTTCATCTGTAACTGTGTGTGGTTCGCTGTCCATCATTCTGCAACTCTGTAACAAGTAAGTGATCATTCAGTGTCTATACATATATTGCCTTTTTGATGTCTTACAGGCTTTCAGGACCAATGGCTCCCCACTTCCTGATGGTCCATACAGTCAACAAAGTTCTGTCCATTGCAACTGTGTGTGGCTCACTATTAATCTGTCTGCAAGTGTGTAACAGGTAGGTCATCATTCAGTTTCTATACATTTATTGACTTTCTTTGTTTGTCTTACAGGTTTTTCGGAAAGCATGACCGCCTCCCTCCCTTCCCGATGGAGGATCTGTCTTTCAAGAGTCTGTGCATTTGCAACTGTGTGTGAGTTGCTACTATCTGTTTGCAAGTGTGTAACAGGTTGGTGATCATTCAGTTTCTATACATGTATTGACTTTCTTTTTTCTGTTACAGGTTCTCACGAAGTCCATCAATCTCTTCTTCTCCCTGAAGGTGTATCCTTCTAACAAATATTCTCATCTGTAACTGTCTGTGGTTCGCTAACCATCATTCTGCAACTCTGTAACAGGTAAGTGATCATTCAATTCTATACATGTATTGCCTTTTTGTTGTCTTACAGGCTTTCAGAACCAACGGCTCCCACCTTCCTGATGTTGCACACAGACAACAACGGTCTGTCCATTGCAACTGTTTGTGGCTTCCTATTAATCTGTCTGCAAGTGTGTAACAGGTAGGTCATCATTCAGTTTCTATACATGTATTGACTTTCTTTGTTTGTCTTACAGGTTTTTCAGACAGCATGACTGCCTCCCTCCGTTCCTGATGTTGGATCTGTCCTTCAAGGGTCTGTGCATCTTCAACTATGTGTGAGTCGCTACTATCTGTCTGCAAGTGTGTAACAGGTAGGGGATCATTAAGTTTCTAAACATGTATTGACTTTCTTTTTTGTGTTACAGATTCTCAAGAAGTTCATCAACCTCTTGTTCTCCCTGAAGGTGTATCCTTCTAACAAATATTCTCATCTGTAACTGTGTGTGGTTCGCTGTCCATCATTCTGCATCTCTGTAACAGGTAAGTGATCATTCAGTGTCTATACATGTATTGCCTTTTTGTTGTTTTACAGGCTTTCAGGACCAATGGCTCCCCACTTCCTGATGTTGCATACAGCCAACAAGGGACTTTCCATTGCAACTGTGTGTGGCTCGCTATTAATCTGTCTGCAAGTGTGTAACAGGTAGGTCATCATTCAGTTTCTATACATGTATTGACTTTCTTTGTTTGTCTTACAGGTTGTACGGACAGCATTACCGCCTCCCTCCCTTCCTGATGGAGGATCTGTCCTTCAAGGGTCTGTGCATCTGCAACTGTGTGTGGCTCGCTATTAATCTGTCTGCAAGTGTGTAACAGGTAGGTCATCATTCAGTTTCTATACATGTATTGACTTTCTTTGTTTGTCTTACAGGTTTTATGGACAGCATGATCGCCTCCCTCCCTTCCTGATGGAGGATCTGTCCTTCAAGGGTCTGTGCATCTGCAACTGTGTGTGGCTCGCTATTAATCTGTCTGCAAGTGTGTAACAGGTTGGTGATCAATAAGTTTCTATACATGTCTTGACTTTCTTTTTTGTGTTACAGATTCTCAAGAAGTTCATCAACCTCTTCTTCTCCCTGAAGGTGTATCCTCCAAATATTTTAATCTGTATCTGTGTGAGGTTTGATGTTCATCATTCTGCAACTCTGTAACAGGTAAGTGATCGTTCAGTGTCTATACATGTATTGCCTTTTTGTTGTCTTACAGGCTTTCAGAACCAACGGCTCCCACCTTCCTGATGATGCACACAGACAACAACGGTCTGTCCATTGCAACTGTTTGTGGCTTGCTATTAATCTGTCTGCAAGTGTGTAACAGGTAGGTCATCATTCAGTTTCTATGCATGTATTGACTTTCTTTGTTTGTCTTACAGGTTTGTCAGACAGCATGACTGCCTCCCTCCGTTCCTGATGTTGGATCTGTCCTTCAAGGTTCTGTGCATCTTCATCTATGTATGAGTCGCTACTATCTGTCTGCAAGTGTGTAACAGATTGGTGAGCATTCAGTTTCTATACATGTATTGACTTTCTTTTTTGTGTTACAGGTTATCAAGAACTCCATTAACCTCTTCTTCTCCCTGAAGGTGTATCCTTCTAACAAATATCCTCATCTGTAACTGTCTGTGGTTCGCTAACCATCATTCTGCAACTCTGTAACAGGTAAGTGATCATTCAGTGTCTATACATGTATTGCCTTTTTGTTGTCTTACAGGCTTTCAGAACCAACGGCTCCCACCTTCCTCATGTTGCACACAGACAACAACGGTCTGTCCATTGCAACTATTTGTGGCTTGCTATTAGTCTGTCTGCAAGTGTGTAACAGGTAGGTCATCATTCAGTTTCTATACATGTATTGACTTTCTTTTTTGTGTTACAGATTCTCAAGAAGTTCATCAACCTCTTCTTCTCCCTGAAGGTGTATCCTCCAAATATTTTAATCTGTAACTGTGTGAGGTTTGATGTTCATCATTCTGCAACTCTGTAACAGGTAAGTGATCGTTCAGTGTCTATACATGTATTGCCTTTTTGTTGTCTTACAGGCTTTCAGAACCAACGGCTCCCACCTTCCTGATGTTGCACACAGACCACAACGGTCTGTCCATTGCAACTGTTTGTGGCTTGCTATTAATCTGTCTGCAAGTGTGTAACAGGTAGGTCATCATTCAGTTTCTATACATGTATTGACTTTCTTTGTTTGTCTTACAGGTTTTACGGACAGCATGACCGCCTCCCTCCCTTCCTGATGGAGGATCTGTCCTTCAAGGGTCTGTGCATCTGCAACTGTGTGTGGCTCGCTATTAATCTGTCTGCAAGTGTGTAACATGTAGGTCATCATTCAGTTTCTATACATGTATTGACTTTCTTTGTTTGTCTTACAGGTTTTTTGGACAGCATGACCGCCTCCCTCCCTTCCTGATGGAGGATCTGTCCTTCGAGGGTCTGTGCATCTGCAACTGTTTGTGGTTCGCTATTAATCTGTCTGCAAGTGTGTAACAGGTAGGTCATCATTCAGTTTCTATACATGTATTGACTTTCTTTGTTTGTCTTACAGGTTTTACGGACAGCATGACCGCCTCCCTCCCTTCCTGATGGAGGATCTGTCCTTCAAGGGTCTGTGCATCTGCAACTGTGTGTGGCTCGCTATTAATCTGTCTGCAAGTGTGTAACAGGTAGGTCATCATTCAGTTTCTATACATGTATTGACTTTCTTTTTTCTGTTACAGGTTCTCAAGAAGTCCATCAACCTCTTCTTCTCCCTGAAGGTGTATCCTTCTAACAAATATTCTCATCTGTAACTGTCTGTGGTTCGCTAACCATCATTCTGCAACTCTGTAACAGGTAAGTGATCATTCAGTGTCTATACATGCATTGACTTTTTGTTGTCTTACAGGCTTTCAGGACCAATGGCTCCCCACTTCCTGATGTTGCATACAGCCAACAAGGGACTGTCCATTTCAACTGTGTGTGACTCGCTACTATCTGTCTGCAAGTGTGTAACATAAGTCATCATTCAGTTTCTGTACATGTATTGACATTCTTTGTTTGTCTTACAGGTTTTTCAGACAGCATGACTGCCTCCCTCCGTTCCTGATGTTGGATCTGTCCTTCAAGGGTCTGTGCATCTTCAACTATGTGTGAGTCGCTACTATCTGTCTGCAAGTGTGTAACAGGTTGGTGAGCATTCAGTTTCTATACATGTATTGACTTTTTTTTTTGTGTTACAGGTTCTCAAGAAGTCCATTAACCTCTTCTTCTCCCTGAAGGTGTATCCTTCTAACAAATATTTTCATCTGCAACTGTGTGTGGTTCGCTGTCCATCATTCTGCAACTCTGTAACAGGTAAGTGATCATTCAGTGTCTATACATATATTGCCTTTTTGATGTCTTACAGACTTTCAGGACCAATGGCTCCCCCCTTCCTGATGGTCCATACAGTCAACAAGGTTCTGTCCATTGCAACTGTGTGTGGCTCGCTATTAATCTGTCTGCAAGTGTGTAACAGGTAGGTCATCATTCAGTTTCTATACATTTATTGACTTTCTTTGTTTGTCTTACAGGTTTTTCGGAAAGCATGACCGCCTCCCTCCCTTCCTGATGGAGGATCTGTCCTTCAAGAGTCTGTGCATCTGCAACTGTGTGTGAGTTGCTACTATCTGTCTGCAAGTGTGTAACAGGTTGGTGATCATTCAGTTTCTATACATGTATTGACTTTCTTTTTTCTGTTACAGGTTCTCAAGAAGTCCATCAACCTTCTTCTCCCTGAAGGTGTATCCTTCTAACAAATATTCTCATCTGTAACTGTCTGTGGTTCGCTAACCATCATTCTGCAACTCTGTAACAGGTAAGTGATCATTCAGTGTCTATACATGTATTGCCTTTTTGTTGTCTTACAGGCTTTCAGAACCAACGGCTCCCACCTTCCTCATGTTGCACACAGAAGACAACGGTCTGTCCATTGCAACTGTTTGTGGCTTGCTATTAATCTGTCTGCAAGTGTGTAACAGGTAGGTCATCATTCAGTTTCTATACATGTATTGACTTTCTTTGTTTGTCTTACAGGTTTTACGGACAGCATGACCGCCTCCCTCCCTTCCTGATGGAGGATTTGTCCTTCAAGGGTCTGTGCATCTGCAACTGTGTGTTGCTCGCTATTAATCTGTCTGCAAGTGTGTAACAGGTAGGTCATCATTCAGTTTCTATACATGTATTGACTTTCTTTGTTTGTCTTACAGGTTTTACGGACAGCATGACCGCCTCCCTCCCTTCCTGATGGAGGATCTGTCCTTCAAGGGTCTGTGCATCTGCAACTGTGTGTGGCTCGCTATTAATCTGTCTGCAAGTGTGTAACAGGTAGGTCATCATTCAGTTTCTATACATGTATTGACTTTTTTTTTGTTACACGTTCTCAAGAAGTTCATCAACCTCTTGTTCTCCCTGAAGTTGTATCCTTCTAACAAATATTTTTATCTGTAACTGTGTGTGGTTCGCTGTCCATCATTCTGCAACTCTGCAACAGGTAAGTGATCATTCAGTGTCTATACATATATTGCCTTTTTGATGTCTTACAGGCTTTCAGGACCAATGGCCCTCCCCTTCCTGATGGTCCATACAGTCAACAAGGGTCTGTCCATTGCAACTGTGTGTGGCTCGCTATTAATCTGTCTGCAAGTGTGTAACAGGTAGGTCATTATTCAGTTTCTATACATGTATTGACTTTCTTTGTTTGTCTTACAGGTTTTTCAGACAGCATGACCGCCTCCCTCCCTTCCTGATGGTGGATCTGTCCTTCTAGGGTCTGTGCATCTGCAATTGTGTGTGAGTCGCTACTATCTGTCTGCAAGTGTGTAACAGGTAGGGGATCATTAAGTTTCTAAACATGTATTGACTTTCTTTTTTGTGTTACAGATTCTCAAGAAGTTCATCAACCTCTTGTTCTCCCTGAAGTTGTGTCCTTCTTGCAGATATTTTCATCTGTAACTGTGTGTGGTTCGCTGTCCATCATTCTGCATCTCTGTAACAGGTAAGTGATCATTCAGTGTCTATACATGTATTGCCTTTTTGTTGTTTTACAGGCTTTCAGGACCAATGGCTCCCCACTTCCTGATGTTGCATACAGCCAACAAGGGACTGTCCATTGCAACTGTGTGTGGCTCGCTATTAATCTGTCTGCAAGTGTGTAACAGGTAGGTCATCATTCAGTTTCTATACATGTATTGACTTTCTTTGTTTGTCTTACAGGTTTTATGGACAGCATGATCGCCTCCCTCCCTTCCTGATGGAGGATCTGTCCTTCAAGGGTCTGTGCATCTGCAACTGTGTGTGGCTCGCTATTAATCTGTCTGCAAGTGTGTAACAGGTTGGTGATCAATAAGTTTCTATACATGTCTTGACTTTCTTTTTTGTGTTACAGATTCTCAAGAAGTTCATCAACCTCTTCTTCTCCCTGAAGGTGTATCCTCCAAATATTTTAATCTGTATCTGTGTGAGGTTTGATGTTCATCATTCTGCAACTCTGTAACAGGTAAGTGATCGTTCAGTGTCTATACATGTATTGCCTTTTTGTTGTCTTACAGGCTTTCAGAACCAACGGCTCCCACCTTCCTGATGATGCACACAGACAACAACGGTCTGTCCATTGCAACTGTTTGTGGCTTGCTATTAATCTGTCTGCAAGTGTGTAACAGGTAGGTCATCATTCAGTTTCTATGCATGTATTGACTTTCTTTGTTTGTCTTACAGGTTTTTCAGACAGCATGACTGCCTCCCTCCGTTCCTGATGTTGGATCTGTCCTTCAAGGTTCTGTGCATCTTCATCTATGTATGAGTCGCTACTATCTGTCTGCAAGTGTGTAACAGATTGGTGAGCATTCAGTTTCTATACATGTATTGCCTTTTTGTTGTCTTACAGACTTTCAGAACCAACGGCTCCCACCTTCCTCATGTTGCACACAGACAACAACGGTCTGTCCATTGCAACTATTTGTGGCTTGCTATTAATCTGTCTGCAAGTGTGTAACAGGTAGGTCATCATTCAGTTTCTATACATGTATTTACTTTCTTTGTTTGTCTTACAGGTTTTACGGACAGCATGACCGCCTCCCTCCCTTCCTGATGGAGGATTTGTCCTTCAAGGGTCTGTGCATCTGCAGCTGTGTGTTGCTCGCTATTAATCTGTTTGCAATTGTGTAACAGGTAGGTCATCATTCAGTTTCTATACATGTATTGACTTTCTTTGTTTGTCTTACAAGTTTTACGGACAGCATGACCGCCTCCCTCCCTTCCTGATGGAGGATCTGTCCTTCGAGGGTCTATGCATCTGCAACTGTTTGTGGTTCGCTATTAATCTGTCTGCAAGTGTGTAACAGGTAGGTGATCATTCAGTTTCTATACATGTATTGCCTTTTTGTTGTCTTTCAGGCTTTTAAGACCAAAGGCTCCCCCCTTCCTGATGGTGCATTCGCTGTCCATCATTCTGCAACTCTGTAACAGGTAAGTGATCATTCAGTGTCTATACATGTATTGCCTTTTTGTTGTCTTACAGGCTTTCAGGACCAATGGCTCCCACCTTCCTGATGGTGCATACAGTCAAAAAGTGTCTGTCCATTGCAACTGTGTGTGGCTCGCTATCAATCTGTCTGCAAGTGTGTAACAGGTAGGTGATCATTCAGTTTCTATACATGTATTGCCTTTTTGTTGTCTTACAGACTTTCAGGACCAGTGGCCCTCCCCTTCCTGATGGTCCATACAGTCAACAAGGGCTGTCCATTGCAACTGTGTGTGGCTCGCTATTGATCTGTCTGCAAGTGTGTAACAGGTAGGTCATCATTCAGTTTCTATACATGTATTGACTTTCTTTGTTTGCCTTACAGGTTTTTCGGACAGCATGACCGCCTCCCTCCCTTCCTATTGGTGGATCTGTCCTTCAAGGGTCTGTGCATCTGCAACTGTGTGTGAGTCGCTACTGTCTGTCTGCAAGTGTGTAACAGGTAGGTTATCATTCACTTTCTATACATGTATTGACTTTATTTTTTGTGTTACAGGTTTTTAAGAAGTTCATCAACCTCTTGTTCTCCCTGAAGGTGTATCCTTCTAACAAATATTCTCATCTGTAACTGTCTGTGGTTCGCTGACCATCATTCTGCAACTCTGTAACAGGTAAGTGATCATTCAGTGTCTATACATGTATTGCCTTTTTGTTGTCTTAGTGGCTTTTAGAACCAACGGCTCCAACCTTCCTGATGTTGTACACAGACAACAACGGTCTGTCCATTGCAACTGTTTGTGGCTCGCTATTAATCTGTCTGCAAGTGTGTAACAGGTAGGTCATCATTCAGTTTCTATACATGTATTGACTTTCTTTGTTTATCTTACAGGTTTTACGGACAGCATGACCGCCTCCCTCCCTTCCTGATGGAGGATCTGTCCTTCAAGGGTCTGTGCATCTGCAACTGTGTGTGGCTCGCTATTAATCTGTCTGCATGTGTGTAACAGGTTGGTCATCATTCAGTTTCTATACATGTATTGCCTTTTTGTTGTCTTACAGACTTTCAGGACCAGTGGCCCTCCCCTTCCTGATGGTCCATACAGTCAACAAGGGTTTGTCCATTGCAACTGTGTGTGTCTCGCTACTATCTGTCTGCAAGTGTGTAACAGATAAGTCATCATTCAGTTTCTGTACATGTATTGACATTCTTTGTTTGTCTTACAGGTTTTTCAGACAGCATGACTGCCTCCCTCCGTTCCTGATGTTGGATCTGTCCTTCAAGGGTCTGTGCATCTTCAACTATGTGTGAGTCGCTACTATCTGTCTGCAAGTGTGTAACAGGTTGGTGATCATTCAGTTTCTATACATGTATTGACTTTCTTTTTTGTGTTACAGATTCTCAAGAAGTTCATCAACCTCTTCTTCTCCCTGAAGGTGTATCCTCCAAATATTTTAATCTGTAACTGTGTGAGGTTTGATGTTCATCATTCTGCAACTCTGTAACACGTAAGTGATCGTTCAGTGTCTATACATGTATTGCCTTTTTGTTGTCTTACAAGCTTTCAGAACCAACGGCTCCCCACTTCCTGATGGTCCATACAGTCAACAAAGTTCTGTCCATTGCAACTGTGTGTGGCTCACTATTAATCTGTCTGCAAGTGTGTAACAGGTTGGTGATCATTCAGTTTCTATACATGTATTGACTTTCTTTTTTCTGTTACAGGTTCTCACGAAGTCCATCAACCTCTTCTTCTCCCTGAAGGTGTATCCTTCTAACAAATATTCTCATCTGTAACTGTCTGTGGTTCGCTAACCATCATTCTGCAACTCTGTAACAGGTAAGTGATCATTCAGTGTCTATACATGTATTGCCTTTTTGCTGTCTTACAGGCTTTCAGGACCAATGGCTCCCCCCTTTCCTGATGGTGCATACAGCCAACAACGGTCTGTCCATTGCAACTGTGTGTGAGTCACTACTATCTGTCTGCAAGTGTGTAACAGGTTGGTGATCATTCAATTTCTATACATTTATTGACTTTCTTTTTTGTGTTACAGGTTTTCAAGAAGTCCATAAACCTCTTCTTCTCCCTGAAGGTGTATCCTTCTAACAAATACATTTTCATCTGCAACTGTGTGTAGTTCGCTGTCCATCATTCTGCAACTCTGTAACAGGTAAGTAATCATTCAGTGCCTATACATGTATTGCCTTTTTGTTGTCTTACAGGCTTTCAGGACCAATGGCTCCCCACTTCCTGATGTTGCATACAGCCAACAAGGTTCTGTCCATTGCACCTGTGTGTGGCTCGCTATTAATCTGTTTGCAAGTGTGTAACAGGTAGGTCATCATTCAGTTTCTATACATGTTTTGACTTTCTTTGTTTGTCTTACAGGTTTTATGGACAGCATGACCGCCTCCCTCCCTTCCTGATGGAGGATCTGTCCTTCAAGGGTCTGTGCATCCGCACCTGTGTGTGGCTCGCTATTAATCTGTCTGCAAGTGTGTAACAGGTAGGTCATCATTCAGTTTCTATACATGTATTGATTTTCATTGTTTGTCTTACAGGTTTTATAGACAGCATGACCACCTCCCTCCCTTCCTGATGGAGGATCTATCCTTCAAGAGTCTGTGCATCTGCAAGTGTGTGTGGCTCGCTATTAATCTGTCTGCAAGTGTGTAACAGGTTGGTGATCATTCAGTTTCTATGCATGTATTGACTTTCTTTTTTGTGTTACAAATTCTCAAGAAGTTCATCAACCTCTTCTTCTCCCTGAAGGTGTATCCTTCTAACAAATATTTTAATCTGTAACTGTGTGTGGTTTGATGTTCATCATTCTGCAACTCTGTAACAGGTAAGTGATCATTCAGTGTCTATACATGTATTGCCTTTTTGTTGTCTTACAGGCTTTCAGGACCAATGGCTCCCCCCTTCCTGATGGTCCATACAGTCAACAAGGGTCTGTCCTTTGCAACTGTTTGTGGCTCGCTATTAATCTGTTTGCAAGTGTGTAACAGGTAGGTCATCATTCAGTTTCTATACATGTATTGACTTTCTTTGTTTGTCTTCCAGGTTTTTCTGACAGCATGACTGCCTCCCTCCCTTCCTGATGGAGGATCTATCCTTCAAGGGTCTGTGTATCTGCAACTGTGTGTGGCTTGCTATTAATCTGTCTGCAAGTGTGTAACTGGTAGGTTTTCATTCAGTTTCTATACATGTATTGACTTTCTTTGTTTGTCTTACAGGTTTTACGGACAGCATGACCGCCTCCCTCTCGTCCTGATGGAGGATCTGTCCTTCAAGGGTCTGTGCATCTGCAACTGTGTGTGGCTCGCTATTAATCTGTCTGCAAGTGTGTAACTGGTAGGTTTTCATTCAGTTTCTATACATGTATTGACTTTCTTTGTTTGTCTTATAGGTTTTTCTGACAGCATGACTGCCTCCCTCCCTTCCTGATGGAGGATCTGTCCATCAAGGGTCTGTGCATCTGCAACTGTGTGTGGCTCGCTATTAATCTGTCTGCAAGTGTGTAACAGGTAGGTCATCATTCAGTTTCTATACATGTATTGACTTTCTTTGTTTGTCTTACAGGTTTTACGGACAGCATGACCGCCTCCCTCCCTTGCTGATGGTGGATCTGTCCTTCAAGGGTCTGTGCATCTGCAACTGTGTGTGAGTCGCTACTATCTGTCTGCAAGTGTGTAACAGGTTGGTGATCATTCAGTTTCTAAACATGTATTGACTTTCTTTTTTGTGTTACAGATTCTCAAGAAGTTCATCAACCTCTTGTTCTCCCTGAAGTTGTGTCCTTCTTCCAAATATTTTCATCTGTAACTGTGTGGTTCGTTGTCCATCATTCTGCAACTCTGTAACAGGTAATTGATCATTCAGTGTCTATACATGTATTGCCTTTTTGTTGTCTCACAGACTTTCAGGACCAGTGGCCCTCCCTTTCCTGATGGTTCATACAGTCAACAAGGGTCTGTCCATTGCAACTGTGTGTGGCTCGCTATTAATCTGTCTGCAAGTGTGTAACAGGTAGGTCATCATTCAGTTTCTATACATGTATTGACTTTCTTTGTTTGTCTGACAGCATGACCGCCTCCCTCCCTTCCTGATGGTGGATCTGTCCTTCAAGGGTCTGTGCATCTGCAACTGTGTGTGAGTCGCTACTATCTGTCTGCAACTCTGTAACAGGTAAGTGATCATTCAGTGTCTATACATGTATTGCCTTTTTGTTGTCTTACAGGCTTTCAGGACCAATGGCTCCCCCCTTCCTGATGGTGCATACAGCCAACAACGGTCTGTCCATCGAAACTATGTGTGAGTCGCTACTATCTGTCTGCAAGTGTGTAACAGGTTGGTGATCATTCAATTTCTATACATGTATTGACTTTATTTTTTGTGTTACAGGTTTTCAAGAAGTCCATCAACCTCTTCTTCTCCCTGAAGGTGTATCCTTCTAACAAATACATTTTCATCTGCAACTGTGTGTAGTTCGCTGTCCATCATTCTGCAACTCTGTAACAGGTAAGTGATTATTCAGTGTCTATACATGTATTGCCTTTTTGTTGTCTTACAGGCTTTCAGAACCAATGGCTCCCACCTTCCTGATGTTGCACACAGACAACAACGGTCTGTCCATTGCAACTTTGTGTGACTCGCTACGATCTGTCTGCAAGTGTGTAACAGGTTAGTGATCATTCTGTTTCTATACATGTATTGACTTTCTTTTTTGTGTTACAGTTTCTCAAGAAGTCCATCAACCTCTTCTTCTCCCTGAAGGTGTATCCTTCTAACAAATACATTTTCATCTGCAACTGTGTGTGGTTCGCTGTCCATCATTCTGCAACTCTGTAACAGGTAAGTGATCATTCAGTGTCTATACATGTATTGCCTTTTTGTTGTCTTACAGGCTTTCAGGACCAATGGCTCCCCCCTTCCTGATGGTGCATACAGCCAACAACGGTCTGTCCATCGCAAATATGTGTGAGTCGCTACTATCTGTCTGCAAGTGTGTAACAGGTTGGTGATCATTCAGTTTCTATACATGTATTGACTTTCTTTTTTGTGTTACAGTTTCTCAAGAAGTCCATCAACCTCTTCTTCTCCCTGAAGGTGTATCCTTCTAACAAATACATTTTCATCTGCAACTGTGTGTAGTTCGCTGTCCATCATTCTGCAACTCTGTTAAGGTAAGTGATCATTCAGTGTCTATACATGTATTGCCTTTTTGTTGTCTTACAGGTTTTCAGGTCCAAGGGCTTCCCCCTTCCTCATGGTCCATACAGTCAACAAGGATCTGTCCATAACAACTGTGTGTGGCTCGCTATTAATCTGTCTGCAAGTGTGTAAACAGGTAGGTCATCATTCAGTTTCTATACATGTATTTACTTTCTTTGTTTGTCTTACAGGTTTTTCAGACAGCATGACCGCCTCCCTCCCTTCCTGATGGTGGATCTGTCCTTCATGGGTCTTTGCATCTGCAACTGTGTGTGGATTGCTATTAATCTGTCTGCAAGTCTGTAACAGGTTGGTGATCATTCAGTTTTTGTACGTGTATTGACTTTCTTTTTTGTGTTACAGATTCTCAAGAAGTTCATCAACCTCTTCTTCTCCCTGAAGGTGTATCCTTCTAACAAATATTTTCATCTGTAACTGTGTGTGGTTTGATGTTCATCATTTTGCAACTCTGTAACAGGTAAGTGATCATTCAGTGTCTATACATGTATTGCCTTTTTGTTGTCTTACAGGCTTTCAGGACCAATGGCTCCCCCCTTCCTGATGGTCCATACAGTAAACAAGAGTCTGTCCATCGCAACTGTGTGTGGCTCGCTATTAATCTGTCTGCAAGTGTGTAACAGGTAGGTCATCATTCAGTTTCTATACATGTATTGGCTTTCTTTGTTTGTCTTACAGGTTTTTCGGACAGCATGACCGCCTCCCTCCCTTCCTGATGGAGGATCTGTCCTTCAAGGGTCTGTGCATCTGAAACTGTGTGTGGCTTGCTATTAATCTGTCTGCAAGTGTGGAACAGGTTGGTGATTATTCAGTTTCTATACATGTATTGACTTTCTTTTTTGTGTTACGTATTATCAAGAAGTTCATCAACCTCTTGTTCTCCCTGAAGTTGTGTCCTTCTTACAAATATTTTCATCTGTAACTGTGTGGTTCGCTGTCCATCATTCTGCAACTCTGTAACAGGTAAATGATCATTCAGTGTCTATACATGTATTGCCTTTTTGTTGTCTTACAGGCTTTCAGGACCAATGGCTCCCCCCTTTCCTGATGGTGCATACAGCCAACAACGGTCTGTCCATTGCAACTGTGTTTGAGTCGCTATTAATCTGTCTGCAAGTGTGTAACAGGTTGGTGATCATTCAATTTCTATACATGTATTGACTTTCTTTGTTTTTCTTACAGGTTTTTCGGACAGCATGACCGCCTCCATCACTTCCTGATGGTTGATCTGTCCTTCAAGGGTCTGTGCATCTGAAACTGTGTGTGAGTCACTACTATCTGTCTGCAAGTGTGTAACAGGTTGGTGATCATTCAGTTTCTATACATGTATTGACTTTCTTTTTTGGGTTACAGGTTCTCAAGAAGTCCATCAACCTCTTCTTCTCCCTGAAGGTGTATCCTTCTGACAAATATTTTCATCTGTAACTGTGTGTGGTTCGCTGTCCATCATTCTGCAACTCTGTAACAGGTAAGTGATCATTCAGTGTCTATACATGTATTGCCTTTTTGTTGTCTTACAGGCTTTCAGGACCAATGGCTCCCCCCTTCCTGATGGTGCATACAGCCAACAACGGTCTGTCCATCGCAAATATGTGTGAGTCGCTACTATCTGTCTGCAAGTGTGTAACAGGTTGGTGATCATTCAGTTTCTATACATGTATTGACTTTCTTTTTTGTGTTACAGTTTCTCAAGAAGTCCATCAACCTCTTCTTCTCCCTGAAGGTGTATCCTTCTAACAAATACATTTTCATCTGCAACTGTGTGTAGTTCGCTGTCCATCATTCTGCAACTCTGTTAAGGTAAGTGATCATTCAGTGTCTATACATGTATTGCCTTTTTGTTGTCTTACAGGCTTTCAGGTCCAAGGGCTTCCCCCTTCCTCATGGTCCATACAGTCAACAAGGATCTGTCCATAACAACTGTGTGTGGCTCGCTATTAATCTGTCTGCAAGTGTGTAACAGGTAGGTCATCATTCAGTTTCTATACATGTATTGACTTTCTTTCTTTGTCTTACAGGTTTTTCGGACAGCATGATCCCCTCCCTCCCTTCCTGATGGTGGATCTGTCCTTCATGGGTCTTTTCATCTGCAACTGTGTGTGGATTGCTATTAATCTGTCTGCAAGTCTGTAACAGGTTGGTGATCATTCAGTTTTTATACGTGTATTGAGTTTCTTTTTTGTGTTACACATTCTCAAGAAGTTCATCAACCTCTTCTTCTCCCTGAAGGTGTATCCTTCTAACAAATATTTTAATCTGTAACTGGTTTGATGTTCATCATTCTGCAACTCTGTAACAGGTAAGTGATCATTCAGTGTCTATACATGTATTGCCTTTTTGTTGTCTTACAGGCTTTCAGGACCAATGGCTCCCCCCTTCCTGATGGTGCATACAGTCAACAAGTGTCTGTCCATTGCAATTGTGTGTGGCTCGCTTTCAATCTGTCTGCAAGTGTGTAACAGGTAGGTGATCATTCAGTGTCTATACATGTATTGCCTTTTTGTTGTCTTAAAGACTTTCAGGACCAGTGGCACTCCCCTTCCTGATGGTCCATACAGTCAACAAGGGTCTTTCCATTGCAACTTTGTGTGACTCGCTACTATCTGTCTGCAAGTGTGTAACAGGTTAGTGATCATTCAGTTTCTATACGTGTATTGACTTTCTTATTTGTGTTACATGTTCTCAAGAGGTCCATCAACCTCTTCTTCTCCCTGAAGGTGTATCCTTCTAACAAATATTTTAATCTGTAACTGGTTTGATGTTCATCATTCTGCAACTCTGTAACAGGTAAGTGATCATTCAGTGTCTATACATGTATTGCCTTTTTGTTGTCTTACAGGCTTTCAGGACCAATGGCTCCCCCCTTCCTGATGGTCCATACAGTCAACAAGGGTCTGTCCATTGCAACTGTTTGTGGCTCGCTATTAATCTGTCTGCAAGTGTGTAACAGGTAGGTCATCATTCAGTTTCTATACATGTATTGACTTTCTTTGTTTGTCTTACAGGTTTTTCGGACAGCATGACTGCCTCCCTCCCTTCCTGATGGAGTATCTTGCCTGCAAGGGTCTGTGCATTTGCAACTGTGTGTGGCTCACTATTAATCTGTCTACAAGTGTGTAACAGGTCTATCATCATTCAGTTTCTATACATGTATTGACTTTGTTTGTTTGTCTTCCAGGTTTTTCGGACAGCATGACCGCCTCCCTCCCTTCCTGATGGAGGATCTATCCTTCAGGGGTCTGTGTATCTTCAACTGTGTGTGGCTTGCTATTAATCTGTCTGCAAGTGTGTAACAGGTAGGTCATCATTCAGTTTCTATACATGTATTGGCTTTCTTTGTTTGTCTTACAGGTTTTTCGGACAGCATGACCGCCTCCCTCCCTTCCTGATGGAGGATCTGTCCTTCAAGGGTCTGTGCATCTGAAACTGTGTGTGGCTTGCTATTAATCTGTCTGCAAGTGTGTAACAGGTTGGTGATCATTCAGTTTCTATACATGTATTGACTTTCTTTTTTGGGTTACAGGTTCTCAAGAAGTCCATCAACCTCTTCTTCTCCCTGAAGGTGTGTCCTCCTTACAAATATTTTCATCTGTAACTGTGTGTGGTTCGCTGTCCATCATTCTGCAACTCTGTAACAGGTAAGTGATCATTCAGTGTCTATACATGTATTGCCTTTTTGTTGTCTTACAGGCTTTCAGGACCAATGGCTCCCCCCTTTCCTGATGGTGCATACAGCCAACAAGTGTCTGTCCATTGCAACTGTGTGTGGCTCGCTTTCAATCTGTCTGCAAGTGTGTAACAGGTAGGTCATCATTCAGTTTCTATACATGTATTGACTTTCTTTGTTTGTCTTACAGGTTTTTCGGACAGCATGACTGCCTCCCTCCCTTCCTGATGGAGTATCTTGCCTGCAAGGGTCTGTGCATTTGCAACTGTGTGTGGCTCACTATTAATCTGTCTACAAGTGTGTAACAGGTCTATCATCATTCAGTTTCTATACATGTATTGACTTTGTTTGTTTGTCTTCCAGGTTTTTCAGACAGCATGACCGCCTCCCTCCCTTCCTGATGGTTGATCTGTCCTTCAAGGGTCTGTACATCTGCAACTGTGTGTGAGTCATTACTATCTGTCTGCAAGTGTTTAACAGGTTGGTGATCATTCAATTTCTATGCATGTATTGACTTTCTTTTTTGTGTTACAGGTTTTCAAGAAGTCCATCAACCCCTTCTTCTCCCTGAAGGTGTATCCTTCTAACAAATACATTTTCATCTGCAACTGTGTGTAGTTCGCTGTCCATCATTCTGCAACTCTGTAACAGGTAAGTGATCATTCAGTGTCTATACATGTATTGCCTTTTTGTTGTCTTACAGGCTTTCAGGTCCAATGGCTTCCCCCTTCCTCATGGTCCATACAGTCAACAAGGATCTGTCCATAACAACTGTGTGTGGCTCGCTATTAATCTGTCTGCAAGTGTGTAACAGGTAGGTCATCATTCAGTTTCTATACATGTATTGACTTTCTTTTTGTGTTACAGATTCTCAAGAAGTTCATCAACCTCTTCTTCTCCCTGAAGGTGTATCTTTCTAACAAATATTTTAATCTGTAACTGTGTGTGGTTTGATGTTCATCATTCTGCAACTCTGTAACAGGTAAGTGATCATTCAGTGTCTATGAATGTATTGCCTTTTTGTTGTCTTACAGGCTTTCAGGACCAATGGCTCCCCCCTTCCTGATGGTCCATACAGTCAACAAGGGTCTGTCCATTGCAACTGTTTGTAGCTCGCTATTAATCTGTCTGCAAGTGTGTAACAGGTAGGTCATCATTCAGTTTCTATACATGTATTGACTTTCTTTGTTTGTCTTCCAGGTTTTTCTGACAGCATGACTGCCTCCCTCCCTTCCTGATGGAGTATCTTTCCTGCAAGGGTCTGTGCATTTGCAACTGTGTGTGGCTCACTATTAATCTGTCTACAAGTGTGTAACAGGTCTATCATCATTCAGTTTCTATACATGTATTGACTTTGTTTGTTTCTCTTCCAGGTTTTTCGGACAGCATGACCGCCTCCCTCCCTTCCTGATGGAGGATCTGTCCTTCAAGGGTCTGTGTATCTGCAACTGTGTGTGGCTTGCTATTAATCTGTCTGCAAGTGTGTAACAGGTAGGTCATCATTCAGTTTCTATACATGTATTGGCTTTCTTTGTTTGTCTTACAGGTTTTTCGGACAGAATGACCGCCTCCCTCCCTTCCTGATGGAGGATCTGTCCTTCAAGGGTCTGTGCATCTGAAACTGTGTGTGGCTTGCTATTAATCTGTCTGCAAGTGTGTAACAGGTTGGTGATCATTCAGTTTCTATACATGTATTGACTTTCTTTTTTGGGTTACAGGTTCTCAAGAAGTCCATCAACCTCTTCTTCTCCCTGAAGGTGTATCCTTCTAACAAATATTTTCATCTGTAACTGTGTGTGGTTCGCTGTCCATCATTCTGCAACTCTGTAACAGGTAAGTGATCATTCAGTGTCTATACATGTATTGCCTTTTTGTTGTCTTACAGGCTTTCAGGACCAATGGCTCCCCCCTTCCTGATGGTGCATACAGCCAACAACGGTCTGTCCATCGCAAATATGTGTGAGTCGCTACTATCTGTCTGCAAGTGTGTAACAGGTTGGTGATCATTCAGTTTCTATACATGTATTGACTTTCTTTTTTGTGTTACAGTTTCTCAAGAAGTCCATCAACCTCTTCTTCTCCCTGAAGGTGTATCCTTCTAACAAATACATTTTCATCTGCAACTGTGTGTAGTTCGCTGTCCATCATTCTGCAACTCTGTTAAGGTAAGTGATCATTCAGTGTCTATACATGTATTGCCTTTTTGTTGTCTTACAGGTTTTCAGGTCCAAGGGCTTCCCCCTTCCTCATGGTCCATACAGTCAACAAGGATCTGTCCATAACAACTGTGTGTGGCTCGCTATTAATCTGTCTGCAAGTGTGTAACAGGTAGGTCATCATTCAGTTTCTATACATGTATTTACTTTCTTTGTTTGTCTTACAGGTTTTTCAGACAGCATGACCGCCTCCCTCCCTTCCTGATGGTGGATCTGTCCTTCATGGGTCTTTGCATCTGCAACTGTGTGTGGATTGCTATTAATCTGTCTGCAAGTCTGTAACAGGTTGGTGATCATTCAGTTTTTGTACGTGTATTGACTTTCTTTTTTGTGTTACAGATTCTCAAGAAGTTCATCAACCTCTTCTTCTCCCTGAAGGTGTATCCTTCTAACAAATATTTTCATCTGTAACTGTGTGTGGTTTGATGTTCATCATTTTGCAACTCTGTAACAGGTAAGTGATCATTCAGTGTCTATACATGTATTGCCTTTTTGTTGTCTTACAGGCTTTCAGGACCAATGGCTCCCCCCTTCCTGATGGTCCATACAGTAAACAAGAGTCTGTCCATCGCAACTGTGTGTGGCTCGCTATTAATCTGTCTGCAAGTGTGTAACAGGTAGGTCATCATTCAGTTTCTATACATGTATTGGCTTTCTTTGTTTGTCTTACAGGTTTTTCGGACAGCATGACCGCCTCCCTCCCTTCCTGATGGAGGATCTGTCCTTCAAGGGTCTGTGCATCTGAAACTGTGTGTGGCTTGCTATTAATCTGTCTGCAAGTGTGGAACAGGTTGGTGATTATTCAGTTTCTATACATGTATTGACTTTCTTTTTTGTGTTACGTATTATCAAGAAGTTCATCAACCTCTTGTTCTCCCTGAAGTTGTGTCCTTCTTACAAATATTTTCATCTGTAACTGTGTGGTTCGCTGTCCATCATTCTGCAACTCTGTAACAGGTAAATGATCATTCAGTGTCTATACATGTATTGCCTTTTTGTTGTCTTACAGGCTTTCAGGACCAATGGCTCCCCCCTTTCCTGATGGTGCATACAGCCAACAACGGTCTGTCCATTGCAACTGTGTTTGAGTCGCTATTAATCTGTCTGCAAGTGTGTAACAGGTTGGTGATCATTCAATTTCTATACATGTATTGACTTTCTTTGTTTTTCTTACAGGTTTTTCGGACAGCATGACCGCCTCCATCACTTCCTGATGGTTGATCTGTCCTTCAAGGGTCTGTGCATCTGAAACTGTGTGTGAGTCACTACTATCTGTCTGCAAGTGTGTAACAGGTTGGTGATCATTCAGTTTCTATACATGTATTGACTTTCTTTTTTGGGTTACAGGTTCTCAAGAAGTCCATCAACCTCTTCTTCTCCCTGAAGGTGTATCCTTCTGACAAATATTTTCATCTGTAACTGTGTGTGGTTCGCTGTCCATCATTCTGCAACTCTGTAACAGGTAAGTGATCATTCAGTGTCTATACATGTATTGCCTTTTTGTTGTCTTACAGGCTTTCAGGACCAATGGCTCCCCCCTTCCTGATGGTGCATACAGCCAACAACGGTCTGTCCATCGCAAATATGTGTGAGTCGCTACTATCTGTCTGCAAGTGTGTAACAGGTTGGTGATCATTCAGTTTCTATACATGTATTGACTTTTTCTTTTTTGTGTTACAGTTTCTCAAGAAGTCCATCAACCTCTTCTTCTCCCTGAAGGTGTATCCTTCTAACAAATACATTTTCATCTGCAACTGTGTGTAGTTCGCTGTCCATCATTCTGCAACTCTGTTAAGGTAAGTGATCATTCAGTGTCTATACATGTATTGCCTTTTTGTTGTCTTACAGGCTTTCAGGTCCAATGGCTTCCCCCTTCCTCATGGTCCATACAGTCAACAAGGATCTGTCCATAACAACTGTGTGTGGCTCGCTATTAATCTGTCTGCAAGTGTGTAACAGGTAGGTCATCATTCAGTTTCTATACATGTATTGACTTTCTTTCTTTGTCTTACAGGTTTTTCGGACAGCATGATCCCCTCCCTCCCTTCCTGATGGTGGATCTGTCCTTCATGGGTCTTTTCATCTGCAACTGTGTGTGGATTGCTATTAATCTGTCTGCAAGTCTGTAACAGGTTGGTGATCATTCAGTTTTTATACGTGTATTGACTTTCTTTTTTGTGTTACACATTCTCAAGAAGTTCATCAACCTCTTCTTCTCCCTGAAGGTGTATCCTTCTAACAAATATTTTAATCTGTAACTGGTTTGCTGTCCATCATTCTGCAACTCTGTAACAGGTAAGTGATCATTCAGTGTCTATACATGTATTGCCTTTTTGTTGTCTTACAGGCTTTCAGGACCAATGGCTCCCCCCTTTCCTGATGGTGCATACAGCCAACAACGGTCTGTCCATTGCAACTGTGTTTGAGTCGCTATTAATCTGTCTGCAAGTGTGTAACAGGTTGGTGATTATTCAGTTTCTATACATGTATTGACTTTCTTTTTTGTGTTACGTATTATCAAGAAGTTCATCAACCTCTTGTTCTCCCTGAAGTTGTGTCCTTCTTACAAATATTTTCATCTGTAACTGTGTGGTTCGCTGTCCATCATTCTGCAACTCTGTAACAGGTAAATGATCATTCAGTGTCTATACATGTATTGCCTTTTTGTTGTCTTACAGGCTTTCAGGACCAATGGCTCCCCCCTTTCCTGATGGTGCATACAGCCAACAACGGTCTGTCCATTGCAACTGTGTTTGAGTCGCTATTAATCTGTCTGCAAGTGTGTAACAGGTTGGTGATCATTCAATTTCTATACATGTATTGACTTTCTTTGTTTTTCTTACAGGTTTTTCGGACAGCATGACCGCCTCCATCCCTTCCTGATGGTTGATCTGTCCTTCAAGGGTCTGTGCATCTGAAACTGTGTGTGAGTCACTACTATCTGTCTGCAAGTGTGTAACAGGTTGGTGATCATTCAGTTTCTATACATGTATTGACTTTCTTTTTTGGGTTACAGGTTCTCAAGAAGTCCATCAACCTCTTCTTCTCCCTGAAGGTGTATCCTTCTGACAAATATTTTCATCTGTAACTGTGTGTGGTTCGCTGTCCATCATTCTGCAACTCTGTAACAGGTAAGTGATCATTCAGTGTCTATACATGTATTGCCTTTTTGTTGTCTTACAGGCTTTCAGGACCAATGGCTCCCCACTTCCTGATGGTGCATACAGCCAACAACGGTCTGTCCATCGCAAATATGTGTGAGTCGCTACTATCTGTCTGCAAGTGTGTAACAGGTTGGTGATCATTCAGTTTCTATACATGTATTGACTTTCTTTTTTGTGTTACAGTTTCTCAAGAAGTCCATCAACCTCTTCTTCTCCCTGAAGGTGTATCCTTCTAACAAATACATTTTCATCTGCAACTGTGTGTAGTTCGCTGTCCATCATTCTGCAACTCTGTTAAGGTAAGTGATCATTCAGTGTCCATACATGTATTGCCTTTTTGTTGTCTTACAGGTTTTCAGGTCCAAGGGCTTCCCCCTTCCTCATGGTCCATACAGTCAACAAGGATCTGTCCATAACAACTGTGTGTGGCTCGCTATTAATCTGTCTGCAAGTGTGTAACAGGTAGGTCATCATTCAGTTTCTATACATGTATTTACTTTCTTTGTTTGTCTTACAGGTTTTTCAGACAGCATGACCGCCTCCCTCCCTTCCTGATGGTGGATCTGTCCTTCATGGGTCTTTGCATCTGCAACTGTGTGTGGATTGCTATTAATCTGTCTGCAAGTCTGTAACAGGTTGGTGATCATTCAGTTTTTGTACGTGTATTGACTTTCTTTTTTGTGTTACAGATTCTCAAGAAGTTCATCAACCTCTTCTTCTCCCTGAAGGTGTATCCTTCTAACAAATATTTTCATCTGTAACTGTGTGTGGTTTGATGTTCATCATTTTGCAACTCTGTAACAGGTAAGTGATCATTCCGTGTCTATACATGTATTGCCTTTTTGTTGTCTTACAGGCTTTCAGGACCAATGGCTCCCCCCTTCCTGATGGTCCATACAGTAAACAAGAGTCTGTCCATCGCAACTGTGTGTGGCTCGCTATTAATCTGTCTGCAAGTGTGTAACAGGTAGGTCATCATTCAGTTTCTTTACATGTATTGGCTTTCTTTGTTTGTCTTACAGGTTTTTCGGACAGCATGACCGCCTCCCTCCCTTCCTGATGGAGGATCTGTCCTTCAAGGGTCTGTGCATCTGAAACTGTGTGTGGCTTGCTATTAATCTGTCTGCAAGTGTGGAACAGGTTGGTGATTATTCAGTTTCTATACATGTATTGACTTTCTTTTTTGTGTTACGTATTATCAAGAAGTTCATCAACCTCTTGTTCTCCCTGAAGTTGTGTCCTTCTTACAAATATTTTCATCTGTAACTGTGTGGTTCGCTGTCCATCATTCTGCAACTCTGTAACAGGTAAATGATCATTCAGTGTCTATACATGTATTGCCTTTTTGTTGTCTTACAGGCTTTCAGGACCAATGGCTCCCCCCTTTCCTGATGGTGCATACAGCCAACAACGGTCTGTCCATTGCAACTGTGTTTGAGTCGCTATTAATCTGTCTGCAAGTGTGTAACAGGTTGGTGATCATTCAATTTCTATACATGTATTGACTTTCTTTGTTTTTCTTACAGGTTTTTCGGACAGCATGACCGCCTCCATCCCTTCCTGATGGTTGATCTGTCCTTCAAGGGTCTGTGCATCTGAAACTGTGTGTGAGTCACTACTATCTGTCTGCAAGTGTGTAACAGGTTGGTGATCATTCAGTTTCTATACATGTATTGACTTTCTTTTTTGGGTTACAGGTTCTCAAGAAGTCCATCAACCTCTTCTTCTCCCTGAAGGTGTATCCTTCTGACAAATATTTTCATCTGTAACTGTGTGTGGTTCGCTGTCCATCATTCTGCAACTCTGTAACAGGTAAGTGATCATTCAGTGTCTATACATGTATTGCCTTTTTGTTGTCTTACAGGCTTTCAGGACCAATGGCTCCCCACTTCCTGATGGTGCATACAGCCAACAACGGTCTGTCCATCGCAAATATGTGTGAGTCGCTACTATCTGTCTGCAAGTGTGTAACAGGTTGGTGATCATTCAGTTTCTATACATGTATTGACTTTCTTTTTTGTGTTACAGTTTCTCAAGAAGTCCATCAACCTCTTCTTCTCCCTGAAGGTGTATCCTTCTAACAAATACATTTTCATCTGCAACTGTGTGTAGTTCGCTGTCCATCATTCTGCAACTCTGTTAAGGTAAGTGATCATTCAGTGTCTATACATGTATTGCCTTTTTGTTGTCTTACAGGTTTTCAGGTCCAAGGGCTTCCCCCTTCCTCATGGTCCATACAGTCAACAAGGATCTGTCCATAACAACTGTGTGTGGCTCGCTATTAATCTGTCTGCAAGTGTGTAACAGGTAGGTCATCATTCAGTTTCTATACATGTATTTACTTTCTTTGTTTGTCTTACAGGTTTTTCAGACAGCATGACCGCCTCCCTCCCTTCCTGATGGTGGATCTGTCCTTCATGGGTCTTTGCATCTGCAACTGTGTGTGGATTGCTATTAATCTGTCTGCAAGTCTGTAACAGGTTGGTGATCATTCAGTTTTTGTACGTGTATTGACTTTCTTTTTTGTGTTACAGATTCTCAAGAAGTTCATCAACCTCTTCTTCTCCCTGAAGGTGTATCCTTCTAACAAATATTTTCATCTGTAACTGTGTGTGGTTTGATGTTCATCATTTTGCAACTCTGTAACAGGTAAGTGATCATTCAGTGTCTATACATGTATTGCCTTTTTGTTGTCTTACAGGCTTTCAGGACCAATGGCTCCCCCCTTCCTGATGGTCCATACAGTAAACAAGAGTCTGTCCATCGCAACTGTGTGTGGCTCGCTATTAATCTGTCTGCAAGTGTGTAACAGGTAGGTCATCATTCAGTTTCTATACATGTATTGGCTTTCTTTGTTTGTCTTACAGGTTTTTCGGACAGCATGACCGCCTCCCTCCCTTCCTGATGGAGGATCTGTCCTTCAAGGGTCTGTGCATCTGAAACTGTGTGTGGCTTGCTATTAATCTGTCTGCAAGTGTGGAACAGGTTGGTGATTATTCAGTTTCTATACATGTATTGACTTTCTTTTTTGTGTTACGTATTATCAAGAAGTTCATCAACCTCTTGTTCTCCCTGAAGTTGTGTCCTTCTTACAAATATTTTCATCTGTAACTGTGTGGTTCGCTGTCCATCATTCTGCAACTCTGTAACAGGTAAATGATCATTCAGTGTCTATACATGTATTGCCTTTTTGTTGTCTTACAGGCTTTCAGGACCAATGGCTCCCCCCTTTCCTGATGGTGCATACAGCCAACAACGGTCTGTCCATTGCAACTGTGTTTGAGTCGCTATTAATCTGTCTGCAAGTGTGTAACAGGTTGGTGATCATTCAATTTCTATACATGTATTGACTTTCTTTGTTTTTCTTACAGGTTTTTCGGACAGCATGACCGCCTCCATCCCTTCCTGATGGTTGATCTGTCCTTCAAGGGTCTGTGCATCTGAAACTGTGTGTGAGTCACTACTATCTGTCTGCAAGTGTGTAACAGGTTGGTGATCATTCAGTTTCTATACATGTATTGACTTTCTTTTTTGGGTTACAGGTTCTCAAGAAGTCCATCAACCTCTTCTTCTCCCTGAAGGTGTATCCTTCTGACAAATATTTTCATCTGTAACTGTGTGTGGTTCGCTGTCCATCATTCTGCAACTCTGTAACAGGTAAGTGATCATTCAGTGTCTATACATGTATTGCCTTTTTGTTGTCTTACAGGCTTTCAGGACCAATGGCTCCCCCCTTCCTGATGGTGCATACAGCCAACAACGGTCTGTCCATCGCAAATATGTGTGAGTCGCTACTATCTGTCTGCAAGTGTGTAACAGGTTGGTGATCATTCAGTTTCTATACATGTATTGACTTTCTTTTTTGTGTTACAGTTTCTCAAGAAGTCCATCAACCTCTTCTTCTCCCTGAAGGTGTATCCTTCTAACAAATACATTTTCATCTGCAACTGTGTGTAGTTCGCTGTCCATCATTCTGCAACTCTGTTAAGGTAAGTGATCATTCAGTGTCTATACATGTATTGCCTTTTTGTTGTCTTACAGGCTTTCAGGTCCAATGGCTTCCCCCTTCCTCATGGTCCATACAGTCAACAAGGATCTGTCCATAACAACTGTGTGTGGCTCGCTATTAATCTGTCTGCAAGTGTGTAACAGGTAGGTCATCATTCAGTTTCTAAACATGTATTGACTTTCTTTCTTTGTCTTACAGGTTTTTCGGACAGCATGATCCCCTCCCTCCCTTCCTGATGGTGGATCTGTCCTTCATGGGTCTTTTCATCTGCAACTGTGTGTGGATTGCTATTAATCTGTCTGCAAGTCTGTAACAGGTTGGTGATCATTCAGTTTTTATACGTGTATTGACTTTCTTTTTTGTGTTACACATTCTCAAGAAGTTCATCAACCTCTTCTTCTCCCTGAAGGTGTATCCTTCTAACAAATATTTTAATCTGTAA